>NC_033630.1:1082667-1236403 GCF_001540865.1 Ananas comosus | reverse complement strand
GGGGGGGGGGGGGAGGAGCGTACGGAAATGGTTAGGGTATCGGAGAGGCTTCGGGGGAGTTGAAGGGAAGGGCTCGAGCTTAGAGCCTCCAAGGGCTCGAATAGGAAGGTAAAGGATAGGGACGACGACTAAGCCCGTTGCTTCGTGTTATTGGACCTGATGAAGAAAATGGGCCGGATAATAAGGGCCCAGTTCGGCCTATAAATAAGCCCGTATTTTGAACTGCGGGCCCCACACGTCAGTGATACAGCCGAACAGATAAGGCCCACCCCCGCATTGATGCTGCCACGTGGACCCCGACTAACTGCGGGCCCCACATGTCAGAAACACAATGAATCCCATGCAACCGTCACACCGAATCCACCTCAACATATATAAACATCCCGCGGTGGTCCAAAAGATTTTACCTTCTCTTTGCCTACCCCCACACGTATTCCGAAATCCAAAGCCCTGACTCGGAAGCAATCCCAACCCTCCGCTTCTGCTCCACTCCGATCACTCTCTCCGTCTCTCTCTCTCCCCCTACTCCCTTTCTATGCTCTGTGGGGGATGACGAGCTCCCATCCATGGCGGCGACATCACCACCACTCCCACCACCCTCATCACTAGCTCTCCTCCTCTTCTTCGCCCCCTTCCTCCTCCTCCTCCTCCTCCTCCTACTCTCTCTTCACCTCAAGGCTCAGCACAAGAACAACGAGGCCCACGAAGCCCAACGCAGCTCGCACACTCCTCCGGAGGCGGCGTGCGGAGTCGGGGAGGGGGAGGAGGAGGAGAGCGAGCGGAGGAAGGGGGAGGAGAAGAAGAGGAAGAAGAGGGGGCGGAAGAAGCGGCAGGGAGGAGAGGAGGCGAAGGATGGGGCTGCGGCGGCGCCGGCGGCGGCGGGGGCGGCCGAGGAGGAGGTGGAGGGCGGAGATAAGCGGTGGAGAGAGGCGGCGGTGGGTTGCCCCTTCCCCTTGTCCTCGTTCGGGAGCGCGATGCAGAGGAGGATCAAGTCGCAGTACGACGAGCTCGTCAAATCCAGCCATGCTAAGGTCTTGACCATCGCTCAGGTTCTCTCTCTCTCTCTCAACCCTAATTCGCATGCTCTGTGATGGGATTAGTTATGATTTTGGATAGATCGAAGAAGTTAGGATTCAAACGATTGTGAATTTGAGTAGTAGGACTCATGTGGGATAACGTTTTGATGTGAATTGATAGCATGAATTGTTGTGTAATTATTCATAGATTTGATCTTATTTTGTTGTGTTAGCGACTGGTGAAATGGTGATCATCCTAGGAAACCTTCCAATTACATCTTCCTGCTGATAAAATGCTAATGCCCGAGCAATCTGAATAGAAGATCGAAATGTTAACGTTGCTATTAATCCACACACTTTGTGAGTGTCTGACACGTGATTCGGTCGGGCAACTCTCTAGCTGTTCATCTGTTTGTCATATGAATATACTTATAGAAGAATTTGCCTAACTGGCTCTTGGAATACTTTTATCATCAACATATTGGCTTGTTACTATATTTTTTCCAATTTTTTGATTAAATTTTTGGTCTTATTGATATTCTTGAAAAGAACTTGATAGAATGTAGAATTGGGTGCACAAGTTTCATTCTGTTTATTATATCACAACTGGACTTACATTGTGCTCCAAAAGAACTTAGAAGGCCAATTTGAAGGCCTCATAATTTCTTTTGTCTGAAATCTTGTGTGACGAACTGCCTAATTGGAAGTTGTAGGCAGCGTGTATTAACAAAAATTGGACTTTTTGTCCTACTAGAGTCGTAAAACAAACATTGCACACTTTCTACAATGATTTGGATGTAACCCACCTAGAAGAACAATATAGGATACTATTATCCATAGTTACTAATTGTTTCTCTTATCCGAACATCTGATTCCATCAGATGTAGAAGTAACAAAATGCTAATCTCATTGTATTGTCATTGTGCTGAAATGTTCATGTTTTCTGTTACTATTTTTTGTTCAACTCTACTCTTTGTTTCTATTATCTCAATCGTGCCTATAATGATTTTCCTTACTCAGCATTGCATGTCCCAGCTACTCTACCACCAAATTTTCTCATTTATAATGTTTTATACTTTTCATTCATGATTGCATAACGTAGACTTTTACTTTGTTTTGTAGGTTGGTCAGTTTATCAACTGTCTCGTTGAGGCAAGAAATGAATTGCAACACAAGTATGTATCCCCTTCTTAAGTCTAATCCACTTGCTGGCGTTATATATTGTCTTATTTTATTTTATTTAAATTTTAAAAGGTAATTTTGATTATAACAGGTCTGTGATCATTCAACGGAGTTTTAAAATTAAAAAGGCATTGTTATTCAAGGCCGATCGATCTTCATTTGATCGCCTTTGTCAACAGGTTTGCTGTGCTATTTTCTGTCTGTTAGCATGCACTTTTAGTGGTGGTTGTTGGCATTCTCATCAATTGCTGTTTGCAATTTTTCACAGATGTACAAGTTAGAAGTGGAACATAAGAGGCTAAAAGAGGATGCTGCTGTCTATAATTTAGTTCAAGAGCAGCTTAAGTTGTCACCTGCATACAAAACGGTACTCATCTTTCAATATTGCTGAGTGCTTGTTTGGGCCGGTTCTGGAACAGCTTATTCTACAAAACCAAAGCTTCTAGATTTTTAACTAATGGAAGGAATGAAAATTTTGTTGTGGTGTGAAGCAAAACAAAGTTTTTGTGTCCTGGAAGTGGAAGCGTAATTTGTCACTCTAGCTTCTGCTGCAGGAGAAATTGTTGAGAAGATCTAATGAAGAAGCTATTAATGCTTTTTAAACAACTATACTCAAATAGCACAGAACCTCAATCCAGCCAGACTCAAACAAACACTAAATAAATAAACAGAATTAGATTGTTTAATATCTGAATTACTATTTTAATTTTATTATAGATGCTTGAGATCAGTGCAAGTATGGAGAAAGTTCCAACAGAAGGGACTGCGGAACTTCCTGATATCTCATTCGAAGAGCTACTAGCCCAAGAAAAGAAGGATTCGTTTTGGTATGTTATCTTGATCTCTCTCACATCCTAAATTAAGTCGTACCTAAGTAGTTTTTCCTGTAAGTGATTTTGCGAACTTATTTCAGGCAAAGAAACGGGAAGCTTAGGTCATTTCCAAGCTAATACGTGAAGCCATCTCAAGCACGCAGTTCTGCAGTCGAAACAGAAGAGCTTGTACATTTTGCTAGGTCTTTTTAATCTTCTATTTTTCTTCTACTTTTGTGCTGAGCTGTGCATTCATTGAGTTTTCGTACTAAAACTTGGTTTGTTAAATGCTAATCCACCGGTAAACTACATCACTCATGAGAAATGATAGTCATCTTTTGGATTTTCCTCTTACTAAGATTTTTCAAGTTACAGATTGTTCTTCAGATTGTAAAGCTAAACTAAGGATTCTGAGAGTTTCTAGAATATTGTTTTTGTTCCTAAAAGAGTAGACCTATTGAATTTGATCATTATTCGCATGATGTATGATGTAATCTGCTGCATCGAAAGTTAAGCTTGAAGTTGGGAATCAACTGCTACATGGCAAAAGGCCTCTTAAATGCAGCCTTCTCCAGTTCACAAGTGTCACTTGATCGCTCAAAATTTGGTCGAATTTATTATTCAGATAAGGCAGGCCATGTGCTGGATAAGCTGAGATTGGTGAGTTCAGATGATCATGTCTTTATTCAGGTGTTAATTGCTCCTTTACTAGTAAAATAATGAAATGTACAAATATTATGTTGTGTACAATTCGAATTTAAGTGCTTCAGTATGAACCATTTTTGATTCCCCTTTGGTCCATAGCTGGCAATTAAAGCACTCAATTCACAGGAACTGTACGCTTGCTATTACGAACAGAATCAAAACTGAAAAGCAGTAGTTCAAATATTTCTAACATGGCCTTTAAATTTTTAACATTCGCGGGCGTGGAAAGTGGGCTAAGTAGGGCCCTGAAGTGAACCGATGTTCATGGGCTTTAGTGGGCCACCCCCACAAAAGCTTTCTAAGTCGGATCGCAATTTATCGGGTCGGATCCTATAACCTGGTTGGGACCAACATCCGATTATCGACCCTCCACTCCCGATTTTTGTTGTGTAGAAACTATTGCATGCGCCACGGTGTATGCACTGGGACATACAAAATTTGAGATTATTTATTTATTTATTTATTTATTTATTGAAGAACAAACTATTCACGTAAACTACACAGAAAAACATCTTCAAGCCCTATCTTATACAAAATTTAAGCCCAAGCAATTATATATTAAATTTGATTGATAATTCCAAAATTGCTCTCTATATTATATAAAATTTATAATAATTAAAAATCTACAATACAGATACAGAATAGTCGCAAAACTAGCGGTGTTAAAAATTTTATCATTGTTATGTTCGAAAAAAGGGTTAAGGAAAAGCTTTTTATTTTAAGCATTGTAGCTCGAGTCTAACAATGTCGATTTTTTTCATTTAAAAATCCATAGCTTTGGGTTTTTTGAGGCCCCGTTTTGTACACCGGGCGCATGCAATTATTCGTCTGACCTTGTTTGAAACGCCCGAGCGGGTTAGATACCTAGATCCCGTGCGGGTGCGCACCAGCTCTTGTTCTCACAACAACGAACAGCCTAGCTACTTACGTGTCAGCATATTATTGGCGGTTGCGCGGAAATTCAGTCACTGCTTGTGGACCCCACATCGACCAGGTGCCCAAGACGCTGGATTCGCACAGTCGACGGTCCACATGAGCATATTCCATTCGACGCGCGAACGGTATTTTTGCAGAGAGGTCCCTCAGGTTTTCAGTTTTCCAAACAACAGTTTTAAAATCACAAGAAATCAGGGAAAACTAAATTACTTGGGCAAAATAATATTACAAGGAAATATCTAAATTATATTTTATATTTATTAATAATAATAATAATGTTTTTGGCATTTATCTTACCATTTAAGTTGGAGCTTTATTAGGTTGCTTATTTTCGTTCAGTTGATATTTTGTTAGCTGTATTCGTATCAAACTTTTTAATGCCTTTAAATAAAATAATAAATAAATTTTAAGAAATTTAATTATGTGATTAAATGAGATTAGGTAAAAATGTATGTGATTATGTGGTGTTTAAATTTTAAAAATGGTAATTAATAAATGTGCACGAGATCGAATGTGCGGCGGATCTTAATCCGATCGCGCCGCTTCAACTTAAAAAAAAAAAAAAAAAAAAAAAGGAGGAGAAAGAGAGGGGCGAGTAAAACCCTACTCCCACAGCCCACGCAATTTCTCCTTGGTATATATAAACACAAGAAACCCCACTCTCCATCTCCTCCGCTTTATACCCTCTTTCTCCCTCCGTAATCGCTCTACCTCTCTAGGGTTTCTCTCCTTCGCCGCACCCTCTCTACTCGACAAGGCGGCGAAGAAGAAGGAGAAGAGGCGGCGGAGGAGAAGAAGAAGAAGAAGCCGCCATGAGCAACAACAAGCAGCAGAACACCCTCAACCTCAACGATCTCGGCTCCGCCCTCCCCGCCGTCGCCGCAGGTTCCTCTCTCTACATCCCTCTCCTTAGGGTTTCCTGTTTGTTTTGTTAGATCTCGTAGTCGGTGTTGTGTCCTTTGTTTTGATGCGTGGACGTGTGTATGATCTCTAGGGTTAAGCGCGGAGGACCGGGCGGGGCTCGTCTCTGCCCTAAAGGTGAGGTTTGATCTCTGTATTCGGTGATTTTCAACTTTTGTCTGTGATCTAGATCTTGTTTATGTTGTAATTGGTCTGAAAGATTTGGGCTTTCTACTGAGAAAGAGTTTTTTTTTTTTTTTTTTTTTCCTGCAGAATAAGCTGCAGAGCTTGGCTGGGGAACACAAGGATGTTCTCGAGACGCTCTCGCCAAATGTGAGGAAGCGCGTCGAGGTGCTGAGGGAAATCCAGGTTTGGTCTTTATTCCTTGTCCTGATCCTAATGATCCATTTGGTCTTGTTTTGTTGGGTGTCGTTGCGGTATTGTAGTTCCTTCTTTTTAGTTTGGGTGTTAGTTCTCAGTTTTCATTCTTGCTTCTGGTTGATCTCAGAGCTTTTCCCTATAATTCTCCGTTGGTTATAATTCCTTTTCTTTTATAATAGTAGGTTAAAGTTCCTAATTGTATTAGTATCTTTGGTATATGCTGCAGAGTTTATGCTTAGTGTTACGCGATTCTAATATGTATTTTCGTTGAATGCCAGATTCGCATTGCTCTCCATTAACATACTGTTTGAATGAGAGTTGAAAGTGCTATTTTGGAGAGTTGGCATGTGCAACTCATGCTTAATTGGGCATGTCTCGTAAAGTATTTGTTGTATATGATTAGAGCTTTTGATTTTTGATTAATGGTTAGATATTTGTATCGGCTAGAACTTTTTGGAATTGGGGATGGCTTAATAAGTGATGGTGTTGCTACACATGTTTTCCTGCAGTGTAGGTTTGCAACTTTTGTTCCTCTTGTAATTCGAACATCCTCGTGTTTTCTCAGTACATTCTTGGTTAGGTTTGTTAATTTTTTTTAAGTTGTAGCATGGAGTCACTTTTCCTTAATTCCACAAGTTGAAATTTTGTGTGCTATGATGGGGTATTGTAGTCCCCATATAGTAAAAGGAGATGTGGTAATATGGCATGGAGTAGATGCATTTGCGACATGAAGTACGGGCAATGTGGAAGTTTATGAAGCTTGTGTCTCTCTTCCGTATTGGACCGGTTTCCTAATTCATTGGGTGTCATAGTTAATTGATTTTGTACTATGAGACCCTAATGGAAAGAAGCTTCTGCCCCGGGTCTCAAATTTGAGCAACTTCATATGGATAGTTTTCTTTGAGCTTTTTGTCAACTTACAGCCTTTCCCAACAAAGATTAATTTGAATAGCTTCCCTTAGTGAAGTCTGCTTTTACTTGTTTACTTGATAGGCAAGCCGCATAAGATAATTAGCATAAGATCATAAGATGATAAGCATTCCTTTTGACTGGTCGCATTCATTAAGGGTTTTCTCTCTACCACAGCGTGGGCATAGATGTAATAGATTCTGCTTGTGTGCTGGAAAGTACTAGAAGTCCTACTAACGAACTGATTGAAAATTACTTTATTGTTCTAGAGCCAACATGATGAGTTTGAGGCAAAATTTTTCGAGGAGAGAGCTGCTCTCGAAGCTAAATATCAGAAGCTTTATGAGCCACTATACATCAAGGTACTTTTTCTAATGTTGTATAGTAAAGACTTTCTTTCTTATCTCTTCTGTGCTTCATTACCATGTGCAAACAAGATATTCATGGAATAATTAATGTTCTAATTGACATCACTTGCGCGACAAGGTGCCAGTCTTCTATTGCCCTTCCATGATTTTGCCACAAGCATTATTCTGCTTGCTTCTTACTGAATATTTTGCAGAGATACGATATTGTTAATGGAATAGTGGAGGTCAACGGTATTACAAATGAAACAGCAGAGGAACCCACTGCTGATGGTGAAAAGACCGAAGGTTTTTAATGGAATTTGGAAGATAGAATCTGCTCCCTTATTCTTTCTGCATTCATTAATTCTTTATTTTGCTTTATTGATTCAGAAAAAGGTGTTCCGGGTTTTTGGCTCAATGCTATGAAAATGAACGAAGTGCTGACTGAAGAGGTAATAAGAAGGAAACAACTTTCCTTTTATCATTTTTTTTTTTTTCCTTATTGGCGTCTTTTAATGAAAATTTTCCTCATGTAGATTCAAGAGCGTGATGAGGATGCCCTCAAGTATCTCAAAGATATCAAGTGGTGCAGAATTGATAATCCCAAGGGTTTCAAGCTTGAATTCTTCTTTGATGCCAACCCTTATTTCAAAAATTCAGTCTTGACGAAAACATATCACATGATAGATGATGATGAACCAATCTTAGAAAAAGCAATAGGGTAATTTATAGCCTTTACTGTATATTAGTTATAATTTTTTTTTTGTTATTGTTACTTTATATCTCTTACTCTTACATATTTAATCATGACATTTTTATTGTAGGACTGAGATAGAGTGGTATCCTGGGAAGTGCTTGACCCAGAAGATTTTGAAAAAGAAACCAAAAAAGGGTTCGAAGAATGCCAAGCCCATCACTAAAACTGAAACTTGCGAGAGCTTTTTTAATTTTTTCAATCCTCCACAAGTCCCTGAGGATGATGAGGATATAGATGAAGAGACTGTAAGTTGAAAATGACTTGCTTATTAGTTTAAAAAAAATGTTAGAGAAATATAAGAATATCTATTTACATGGCTCATCTTTTGCTAATGGGCCAGGCTGAGGAACTCCAGAATCAAATGGAGCAAGATTATGATATTGGGTAAGCAATTTATTCATAGTTTTCCGTTGTTCCATTAGCTTTCTACAAAATTATTGTTTTTGTAAATGTATATATTTTCGCGTCCTGGTTTCGTAAACAGCCTCTAGCCTGAATAGCAACAGCTAGGAGCATAGCAAATAAGGAGTATGTAGCTTTTGCTGTCATGGGAATAAAAAAATGAGCTTTTAGGTTCTGAATGCAGAAACTATAATTTAAAGCTCGTCTGCTTCTGTAAAAGAGGATGAGGAGAATAAAAAGTATGTAGCTCAGTCGTGTCAGCATTTTTTTCTCTCTCTCTTCCATGCAGGTCCACTATTAGAGATAAAATTATACCTCATGCGGTCTCGTGGTTTACGGGTGAGGCTGTTCAAGCGGATGATTTCGAAGGGTTAGAAGAAGAAGATGATGAAGAGGATGAAGACGAGGAAGATGAGGATGAAGAAGAGGATGAGGAGAATGACGATGATGACGACGATGAAGAAGAGGAAGAGGAGGGAAAGACCAAGAAGAAGGTAACAATTTCATGTTCTTCATAACTGTTTCCAATTTTCAGTCTCGAAACTACTGAAATATGTTCTGGCTTCTGATGCTGATTTATCTTTTCGGTTTGTCCCAAGCAGTTGGCCAGCGGACAAAAGGTGCGGTTTCTATTCTTACAACCTTATTCAACACACACACAAAAAAAAAAGCAAAGGCAAAACCATTTTTTATATAAATTTTGATAAATTTCTAAGTTGTGTTGATTTTGGACTGCAGAAGGGTGGATTGGAAGCTCAAGAGCGACCAGCTGAGTGCAAGCAACAGTAATTAAATCTAAAACGGAAGCGTTTCCAGATTAGTTTGGTTTGGAAAAACTGTTTTGTGGTGTGGTCGAGTATAGTGTTGTGATTCCCTTGCTCTTAATCTATGTTAGGGGGACTCAGAGCTGGTATTTTTGGTATCTTTAAATTATTTGGTATTATCAGTGGTCAATCATTTTTTACCCCGTTGTTTGTGGGTACGGGAGGGTGCTTGTTATGTTGGAGCCATTTTCGTTCTCAAGATTTTGTGTCCTCATCGGAGCTGCTAGTGTATGAAAATGATATTAATATTATATTATTCTTATTTTTATATAATGGGGAATGAATTTTGTTAAAGCTTTTTTTTTTGGAGTTTTTTTTTTTATTTTACAGTTGACCAGTGGATTACACTGGGTTACATATGCGTTCATGTTTTGCTTCATCCGGAGAATAAAGAATGTTGTAATATGTTCCCACATTCCCACGCTAAAACGGCAAATGCCTTGTAATAGTTTTTTAAGTCAAATTTGCAGCAAAAGAGTAGCATTGCTGCTCCTTAAAATGCAAATATTCCTTTTAATTCGCCTTGATGTAGAACAGTAGAACTCTCTACGTTTTCTTTCATTTGTTCAAAAAATGGAAAATAATGTGCTCAGCTCTTCTAGTTAAAAATTTCTCTGAGTTTCATCCATGTAGTTAAGATTAAACTCTTCTTCCAATCCCTCGATAATATCATTCTCGTGCTCCATTTGGCGATAGAGATCTTCAAGAGCTCCGTACACATCTTCTCCGTCGGGTGGCGACGCATCTCCCGCCGAGAAAACACACACCTTGTTCTTCAGCTCAATCCAGCTCTGTCCCGGGCTCTTCTTCAAACCCCTCTCCTTCGTCTTCACTCGCACCCTCTTCGCCTCCTCCCACATCCCGCACGCCGCATATATATTCGAAAGCATGATATAATTCCCCGTACTGTCTTCTTCTTCGATCCCCAACCTCTTCATGGTATCTTCGGCAACCGCGGCATTCCCGTATATTCTACAAGAGTTGAGAAGCGCTCCCCAGACGGAAACACTCGGCTTCATTGCCATCTTCTTTATGAGCCCAATTGCTTCTTTCAGCAGACCGGCACGCCCGAGAAGGTCCACCATGCATGTGTAATGTTCAATTCCTGGCGAGACTTTATATTTGTTAAGCATTTGATCAAACACCTCACGACCATCCGATACTCGCCCAGCATGGCTACACGCAGAGAGAACCGCCACGAAAGTTATATTATCTGGCTCAACACCGGCCCTAACCATACCGTAGAAAGTGTCGAAAGCTTCGTCGCAAAGCCCATGCATTCCGTACCCGGCAACCATGGTGTTCCAAGATATCAAATCCCTCTTCCTCATTCCATCGAACACCAACCGCGCACTACGAAGGTTCCCACTCTTCGAATACACATTGAGAAGTCCATTTGCTATCAACAAATTATGAACCATTGATCCTCTAACGGCGTGTCCGTGAACCTCTCGGCCCAACCTCAGTGCCGACAACTCTGCGCATGCAGATAGAACGGTAGCAAGAGTAACCGAATTGGGCACGACCCGACATTGCTGCATCTTCCTGAAAAGCTCCAGCGACCGCTCGATCATACCGCTCAATGCGAACCCGCCAATCACTGCGCTCCAACTCACCACATTGGGCGCCAGCTCCCCTGTTCCNTCCGTGAACCTCTCGGCCCAACCTCAGTGCCGACAACTCTGCGCATGCAGATAGAACGGTAGCAAGAGTAACCGAATTGGGCACGACCCGACATTCCTGAAAAGCTCCAGCGACCGCTCGATCATACCGCTCAATGCGAACCCGCCAATCACTGCGCTCCAACTCACCACATTGGGCGCCAGCTCCCCTGTTCCTGTTCGATCCATCTGTAGAAAGATGTCATAAGCTTCATCGCATAAACCAGCCGCCGCATAGCTCGATATCAACGAATTCCAAGTTACTAAATCTCTAGAGCTCGTACCCAGAAACAACCGCTCGGCATCCTCTCTGCTCCCGAGCTTACCATACATGCATATAAGCGAGTTGTTCACAAAGGAGTATGCTTCGAAGCCGTTTCGGACCGCGTAGCCGTGGATTTCTCTACCTTTGTCCAACAACGCGCCGTCGACGTAAGGGCAAACGGAGAGCGCAACGGCGAGGGACTCCGGAGTGCCTCTGCATCCCTTGGCCCTCATTTCGTCAAACAGGTTGACGACGTCGCCGTGGCGCCGACACTTGGCGTGCGCCGACAGGAGTGCCGTCCACGTCACGGCGTCGGGCGTGGGGCCCACCTCCTCCATCCGCGCGAAGACCTCGCGCGCGCGGTCCAGATCGCGACTTGAGGAGTACCCGGAGAGGAGGGCGTTCCAAGAGAACACGCTTCGGTGCGGCATATCGTCGAACACCTTACGGGCGGTTTCCATGAGACCCAGGTGAGCGTACATGACGACGAGCTCGTTGGCGACGTGGAGGTGGCGGTGGAGGCCCGTGGAGGCGGCGTGGGCGTGGACGAGGAAGCAGGCGCGGGAGGCGCGGGCGCCGGAGCAGGCTCGGAGGGCGAGGGGGAGGGTGTAGTGGTCGGGGAGGGCGCCGAGGGAGCGCATGCGGAAGTAGAGGGCGAGCGCGGCGGTGGGCGCGCCACGAGTGAGGTGGGAGCGGAGATTGGCGTTCCATTGGAAGGTGGAGCGCTCGAGGTCGAGGTCGAGGCCGAGGTCGAGGTCGAGCTCGGCGGGTTCGTGTCCATGGTGGTAATGGGAGGAGGAGAGAGGAAGAAGAAGAAGAAAAGAGTGGCGTCGTCGACTTGCGCCGAGGAGGAAGAGGAGCGGTAGCATGTGGGTACCATTTTGGGGAACGCCGAAGAGATACAAGGGAACAAAAAAAAAGGGTGTGTGAATATCACCTCACACATTGATTATTATAAATTTATTTCTTTATTGATATTTACAACGCATATATACATTTATTTATTTTTATTCAATTTTATTCTAACCAAATAAATTAGAAGTTCCACTAAATTAACAGAGTCTTACAAAAAAAAAAAAAAAAAAAAAAAAAAAAAAAAAAAAAACTAGAATTACAACAGAAAATAATTAAACAGACGTTAAAATTTTTTTACAAAAAAACTATGATCAATTTCAAAATGGCCTATATTAGCACCTTACTACCAGTTTATTTCATTGGAGTCCCATTGAAGCACTTCTTAGTTCTTCCTAGCTAAAAATTTTTTTAAAAAAAAAAGTTGGTAGAGAAGCTTGACTTCAAATTTTCACCCAACAACGAAAGCCTGAAACTTTCTTACTAGCTAACTATTTCACTGCTACATCTTCAAGTAGAGAGGCTTTTTCAAGAAGCTACAAATTAAACATTGATGCAAATATTAGAATACCTCTCATCTTCAGCATTGCTATTTATGATGATGATGATGATGATAATAAAAAAAAAAAAAAAAAAAAACAAGCATTAAATCATATACAAAACGAACCTAAGCTCATTACTGAAGTATATGTATATCCAACGAAACAGGCGAATTTATTTTTCATCAACTCATACATGCTATTCAATAGAGCTAAAAAACAACATTCTGAGACCTATGTTGCTGCAAAGATCAGTAGTAGAGAAGAGCATGAAAGAAATTGTACCAGTCAACTACAAACTGTACTGTCCAAATTCAAAGTCGATATCAGTTCTCGATAGATTCTTCACTACTTCCCCATTAAATTTACAAATGTCTCAATCCCAGGTCCGTTCTAGTAATCTCTGCAGGAAGGTTAAACCCCAATCAGTATGCAATCTACAAAGATTTCATTTCTTCCTATATAAACTGCTTATTGTTAAATTTGTTTGTGTGGAAACTAACGGTTTTATGAAAAACCAAAAAATATCCATTCACTTATGGTTATGTGGATACCTGGCAATCTTAATACTTCTGAGACACAGCATTACTGTTAGTATGATGGAAACCACTGCCAAAAAGAGATGCTCCAAGGAGTGGCCACTGATGAAGTATCGATTCACACTGTAAACCTTTTTATCAGCAATACCTTCAAATCTCGCCAGAAGGTAGAAACCTGAATTTTGACAACCATCAGAGAAACAAAGTGCAAACAATGAGAAGATGAGTAAGACCTTATCCATCGAAAGATCCTCTTTTGTTTGTAACCTTAGAGGCCGTTTGGTTTACGGTTTGTAATATTCCAGTAATTTCCTATATTTTTTATTGAAAAATATTCAAATCATTACAATTCAACTTAAGTTGGATAGTTGTAAAAGATATTAGTGAAGTAGTGGAATCACTGTAGATTCCCTAGCCGGTAAGAATATTAGATTGGTTATTAAGAGGTATTCTCATTCCCATATTTAATGGGTCCATTAATAAGAATATACTAGTCCCTAGCAACCTCCCAAATACAAGTGGTTAACTTTAGTAACAAGTTTATCATTCCAAATATAAAATGTAAAACAATTCCGGAATATTACAAACCAGGAACCAAACGGTCCGTTAGTATACTAAATGTTGTTATTTGGTCTATAAGGTTATAATATTAGCTCAATAAGATTTAAAAATCAGTCAGAATATCTGAGTTAATGTAATCTTATCTTCTTGAGTACATCTAGCATTACAACTCCTTAAAAATGTTGGCAGACCTTAACAGGAACCGTCTTGCGTATTTGCAGCAACAACGTCTTACATGCAACAGCTTTTTGTACAACTTTACCCACATATAAATAGATAATAAAAGAAGATGCATAGTTCGAAAACTTGAAAAAATCAATTCTAACAAATTCTCATATATTAGCTTATAATATTAAAAGTGAAACTTTGGCCTCAAGTTCATCGACTAGTAAGTAATTTTACCCATTAAATTTACATGGAGAGTCAATCACCATAAGCCTTAACAGAGAGAGAAGAGATTTCACAATTGCACTTCACAAAATCAGACACCTCCTACTTGTTAAGGACCGGACGATGTTTCTGATCCAGAATTCAATTGATATATTCTAGTTAGAGATTGTACAGATATCCATCGTGAAAAGTTGAAAGTGTTATATGTAAAAATAGAGTAAAAAATTGGCCAAAATGGGTGTTTTGCAGATAACAAAATGAATGGAGGAAACTGAAAACTGGAAATGTGCTCACTGGTCACAGTTTAGAAATGACCTGTCGCCAAAATCCAAAATCTTGAATGTGTATACTTCGGCGGCAACAAGAAAACCATTGCAGGAATTGCGATGCATGGAAAAATATGGAACATCATGCACAGCCGAAGATCGTTAAAGGTCCTGCAACCAGCTAACATAGCACATTCCACAGAAAAATATATTAGCCATTCTTTAAGCATTTTGAGTTTGTACAAAAAAAGTCGAGTTTACTTTACGAGAAAAATTTTGAATTACCTTTCACATACGATGCTGAGGAGTACGAGGGCTAAGAGTGAAAACAAACATGATACTCCAATCCGTTCATCCACTCTCTCTATCACTAAGATAGACAATAGAGAAGAGGCTGAGATCATCATCTGCTTGAAAGAACATGCGTTCTAACAGAATCAACAAAAGAGAAATGTGCAAGTTTCTTTTAACAAAAAATACAAATAGTACAATTCCAAAGTCTCTGAAGTGAATAAAAATCTACATATTCGAAGATTAGAAGAAAGATCTGGAACCCAACTACTATTAGGCAGATGCTTCCATTTAACAATACAACATCACAAACTCAAATGTTCACACAACAATGCAGAATAAAAAGGACATTATAGAAGATTGGGTTCGTATATACCGGTAACCTGTCCCAAGCAATTCGATCATCATCCGGCTTAAGGTGATAATATGCGGATCCAAACGCCAACGCCGAGTTCCCCGCATAGAAAAAAGCCCAACCCAAGACCTCTCCTTTCAAGCTACAACCCACACGGAACATCCATCAAACACTTTCCTAGTAATCTAATTGTCACCAAACCATATAAACAGAACAGGTCCGGGAAAGAGAACGGGTACAACATGTGCACGTACCCCCTCAAATGTACGCCATTTTGAAAAGAAACTCCTCGCAAACTTGGCCCTTTTGAAATGGTAATTGCGAATTCCGTTTGATTGTCACCTGCCAATGACCATCAAAGTTTCTAATTTTGACAAATCCCCTGACTAAAAACGAAAATTTAAGGGGTTTATTCCAAAATGGCGCACAATCGGAGTGGAACTCCGAACATTTCCAGGAAAATCGAGCGTCGGCGGAACCCTAGCGCACCTGATCCCGAAGCAGCTCCCGGAGAGGGAGAGGACGAGGGAGGGGACTCCGACGAGCAAGAAGGGGAAGCTGGTGAGCACGTTGAGCGTGTTGGGCACCCCTGCGGCGGAAGCGGGATCAAGCAATTGGGCACGATTAGGGTTCGTAGAGAGATGCAGAGAGAGAGAGAGGGGGTTACAACCGAGGAAGTTGCGCATGTCGGCGAAGATGTGGAGGGATGGGGAATGGGGGATCCGCGGCGCGAGGAGGAGGAGGAGGAGGATAAGGAGGGAGACGAGCGCGGCGCCGAGCCATAGCCGCGCCCCTCTCTCGCGGCGGAGGAGGCGGGAGAGGTGGACGAGGAAGCGGTGGTCCTCCGCCGCGAACTGCATCGCCCTCCGAACGACTCGTATCCAGAAGAAGAAGAAGTAGAAGTGGGCGGGGTCCCGGGCCTCGTCCGTTGCTCGCCCAACACACCAGGTTGGTTCACGCATGTAGTAAATTTCCTGATGACTATTTTGTTGTTTATTTTGTACATTGGTGGAAATAATTTTTTTCAATTTTATCATTTATTTGGTGGAAAATAAATAGCGTAAAAATTAAAGCTGTGAGAGATGATTAATAATTTTATTTTATTTTATTTTTTTCATCTTTGACTTAGATCTCAGCTAAGTCGAAATTATTTATGCTATTTTGAAATTTTTGAATTTTTACCCGAAGATGAAGTTATAGTGGACCAAATAATAAAGTAGAGATTTACCATTGAAACCAATGGTCCGACCAGTGAAACTTAGCCCCTCGCAATTAGCCCACGTAATGCAATACATGGATCCTAAACAAATGTTGGGCGTGTCCATAAATCTAAACATTTCTTGGGCCAAATTGTTCGAGCCCATGTTTCCTACTCCTACTATGATGAACAAATTCTAGTTATTTACTAATTAGGTCTCATTTTGAACTAAAAATTATTCAAACGTAATGTAGATTTTTTTTTTTATACAATCATGAGCAAATTCTACTTATTCACTAATAGTTTGTATGCAAGTAATGTAACTTTCGTCATAGACTTAGCTGCGCAACAGCCAAAAAAATATCATTACCGTCAATAGGATTTTCCACACATAAAACTAAGAAAAAAAAAACTTTACTTGCCAAATCTTCATCTTCTCGTACGAGATTAAAGCAACAAATTTTGTCATGCTGGCGAAAGAAACTATTATAGAGTGGTAACAAAGCTATTATAGAGTGGTCCATGATGTAATAGAGGTGGCCAAAGTCAAGTACATGTTTTGTTCCATCATATTTTCTTTCACTCAAACGATACTGGCCCAGCCCCTCCAAATTTGTAGTACCTAGAAACATCATCTTGACATCTAAAATGATCCAACCTAAAAGATTGAGCACAACTTTGGAACCAGTTAAATTTCCTGTGTCAATCACACTGTTCTTACTTTGAATTCTATTTTGGCGTATTTAGAATCTTTGTCATTTACAAGTGTTTTGGCGTGCGAAATCAAAATCGATGGAAACTATGATCTGACTTGATTGAATTTGTTGCAGCTCTTTCGGCAGCTGAATTGAGACTTCAATTGAGGTTCAAAAATGACTCCACATTTTCACTACTGTCTCAGTTTTAGGTCGATCGCTTGCTTTTCTTATTCTACCCTGTAATAGAAACTGAAAAGGAGCATCTCCTTGATCAAACAGTCGGAATGGAAAGCAATATATTAAACCAAGCACACCCTAAATGTATTTAATCATGCTGTAGAAAATTATATGCAGATCATTGATTGACAAACAAAGACTCGAAAAGTGGAATAGTTTAATTTCTACAAACTATGGCTAGCATTTTACAAGATGTACATCAAAGTATTCGACCTAAAATGAGATGTAAATCTCTTTGAGTCACTCTGTGGAATAACCCTCTATCAATGGGGTAAATATCCTTTGCCCTGGAGATAGGAGCGCTTTTGGGTCATACTTCATCTTCATCTCCACGAACTTACCCCATTTTGGACCGAAGTGTTTCATCCAATCACTTTGAGTTGTGTAATGAGGTAGGTACTTCTTAAGTTCAATACCAGCCTCATTACAAAATCGGAGTATTTCAGCATTTTCGGCCTCCAAAAATTCCAAATCATCATTTACTGCTGATCTCAACAAGCCTATGGTGTAGAAAACTTCTTCGTCGGGGACCACTGCTGACGTCCGATCGTCCCACCTGCAGAAAAGACCCTCAACTAACTCATGCACTAATCACAGTTTAAGATGAATTCTCAATTTGTCAATGAACCGGCGCCTACTTGTCATGATTTTTAGAACAACATTTCTTGCTACATAAAAAGTCTACAGTTTTTTGTTGTAGCGAAAATGAAAGTTAGTAGCGTAGAAGAAAGATAGTAGGCGCTATTCAAACAATACTTTTCTTCAAACTTGAGACTTTTGATTTTCTTATTGAACAAAATTGAGTAACGAATGCACTTACCTGCTTTTGTTCATGGGGTAAATTAGAATGGGGCCCATGGCCTTATTGTGCTTAAGAATTCCCTTAAACACTCCGCGATCAAAGTCTAGTATTCGAGACCTGGGAATGAAGATGTTTAGCCAAGGATGAGGGACATCCCATAGTCCGACCGATCGGAGCTTTTGCTCGCCTTCGTGGACTCTTTCAAGGAACGCCACGTACGACACGTCTCGTGTGAACACAAACCCCGGCTCAAAGCTTAGCTCTTGAAGCAATGAGTTGAGTTCCTGTTAAGAAACCTTACTTGTCAATGTAGATTCTAATTAATAGCAAATATACGGTAGGTATATGAAATTAATGTCAAAGTTGAAACAGATCTTCCTTTGTTCATACACACCAAATTAATCTTCAGCATAGGACATCAAGTCCTAGAGTTGGATTCCTCTCAAGTGATTTAGTTATTTGCTGATCATTTAGGCTACCGATCGAAAAGTACGAGGGCCATCTAATGGGGAAAATCGAAATGATTAATTGATCACAAATGGTGTTAGCATGTTGCTGTTCCTAATATGTATGGAAGTGAGGATCCAAACACTGACATGTATATGATATATCCTTTTCATCAACAAACAGTGGCTTGCATGACGTAAACTCTACTATGCCATGAGGTGCAATTCCTGCACATAAAATTTTGTTTTTATGGCGATTCGCTGTCCACTTGTGGCGCGACGCGTGATACACATATAAGAATTTTTTTTTTTTTTTTTTTTTTTAATTTTATTTTATGCAGGACACTGGAAGAAAGATGAAAAAAAAAGAAACTAAAGCCATCCAAAAAGTAGAAAACAAATGCGTGGAGAATCTCGAAAGCAACTTGGAAAAAAAGATTGTGTGCGTACAAAAGAGGGACTCAAGTACGACGTGGTGAACAGATGCATAAAAGCTCCACGTCCCATTTATATCCACATATTGGCCCCAAAAAACAAATATGGGACCACACGTACGTAGCATATATGCACCGAACCCAAACTCATATGACCCACAACCACAACTTGGCTCGGTCCGACTCAGTTGTTGACAACGTTGTTGCCTTGTTGGGTCAGCGAACCACCTTAGCTCACCCAACAAGCACCCATACCTGCCCAAAATGGAAACCCAACACCTCAAAAGTTCAAATTTACGACCAAAGTTTCCATTTCGGGTTGTTTGGGGACGCGCACACACGAGGATCTCTCGCTGTGGACCGAATCACGTGGGTCCTATGAAAAGAGACACGAGATCTTTATTACGATATGGGAGCCAAGCATCAATTTACGTATGCCATTTTTTAACTCTTACGAATTTATATAATATTAGTATTTTTAACGTGTGCGTATGTAAATTAACTTAAAAATGTTACTACAGTGATAACATAGATCAAGAGTAATTTTATTTATTTTTACCTGATCGACCGAAGCTGAGGTCATGTCATCGTAGTAAATGGCAGCTTCGATGCAGTACACGGTACGGACGGCACGGCGAGTTGCGAGCGCGCTTATCCGCACGATATCTGGCTCGGAGAAGAAGGACGATGATCGCCAGCTCCCGATGAGACTGTGGTCGGCGATGATCGAGCCCTCCACGTAGTCAAGCTGAAGCCGAGAGGCGCCGGCGCCGCCGAGCCTGGGGGATATGAGCCGCTCCTGGTCCACGGTGAACGCGGCGGCGTCGGTGTAGATGAGCCGGGCCCACCGGACCATGCTGGGGGCAGGGTCCAGTGCAATTCGGGCCCGGATTATGATCCCGAACTGGCCCAGCCCGCCTGACACGGCGTAGAACAGGTCCGGGTTCAGGTCCCTGGAGCACGTGATCGTCTCGCCCGTTCCTGTGTTACGCGCATGTGCCGACGTGGTCATTAGCGGCGAGAGCGAACGTGGTTACGTGGGTGCTAAAATTATGGGGACTTTCTATTACTTAGATGCACCCGGTGTATTTGTACATTCCGTGCACCATCGTCTATTAATTAATTAATTAATTAATTAATTAGTAGGCATTGGATACAATTTTGATAGTCAAAACTCAAAATTCACAAATCTCAAAATCCTCCTATGTTCGTAAATGCAGCATTTTTATTTTATTTAATAGTTTAATTAATGGTTAAATAAATAAATAAACTGAAGCACGAGATATACGGATGCACCGGGTGCAGGCGATAATTCTCCTGCAACTGGTAACTATCGACCTACATGTGACGTTTATAACTAATATTGGACTAATTTATTTATAATAAAAGTGAGGAGATAATAAAAATAGCTAGCTAGCAGTGTGGTCGTACCGGTGATCACGTCCAATTCAAGCACGTTGGAGATCTGCGGGCCGTGGCGGAACGCCTGGCCGCTGATCCCGGCGTTGGAGAGCGTGCCGCCGACGGTGAGGTGCAGGTAGTCTGTCCAGGAGCGCGGCGCCAGCCCGTGCCGCAGCGCCGCCCGCAGCACGTCCCCCCACAGCTGCTCCCCGCCGACACATTAATCCGATCCGACCGCCCGATCCCCAGCGCCGCCATCTCGACCACCACGCCGCCCGGGGCCGTCGCCTGGCCTCGCAGCGAGTGCCCGTGCCCGCGGGCCGATATCGGGAACGGCCGCGGGGACGCGTACGAGGATCGGACCAGCGCGGCAATGTCGCCCGCCGACGACGGATACAGCACGGCGGCAGGCGGCGGCCGGCCGGCGGTGAGGTTGCCGAAGTCGGCGGAGGCGAGCGCGGCGGCGGCGGGGTCGGTGCGGATTCGGGGGGCGATGTCGAGGGCGAGGAGGTCGTCGGGCAGCGACCGGGGCCACGGCGGCCGGAGTTGGCCGACGATGGAGATGAGGCTGGCGACGAGGAAGGTGACCTTAAGGAAACAGGAGATGGGAGAGAAAGCCATTGGTTTAATTTGGGATTAGCTAGCTTCTGTTGTATGGGTTAATTTTCGAAAGGGAGGAGGAGGGGGGGAGTGTTAATAAATAGTGTGGGAGAGAGGAAGAGATCTTGGTGGGGTGCAGAGAAAATCCTGGGGTTGGTTTATGCGGACGTCGTTTCGGGCCAAGCATTTGTAGATTACAAAGATACGGGGGACGTGCTCAAAGATCCTATCCTATGTTAGGAATAAGGAAATTATCGCATGCGCTCGGTGTATCCGTGTATTCGTACACTTTATTACCAGTTTCTCACTATTTAATTTTAAGTCAAAACCAAAAAAAAAACCAAAAAACCAAAAAAAAAAACTTTAGCAATTTTTAGTGTGTACGCGGTAGGGATTGAAAAGTACGAAAGAATCGAACTCCCTTAATTAGCGCATGTATCAAAGAGATTGATAGCAGCTGGTATTCAATGTTTCAAATATAAAACTTAATTGTTTCACATTTTAAATCAAATTTATTTTTTTTAGAAGAATAAACAAAACGAATAGCATGATATATTTCTCTGTAAGAAAAAGAGCAATGAATAAGAAAAGTATAGTATTAGAATTAGCGCTGCACAATTTCTTATAGTACGATATGAGGTTGGTTTTGATCCCTCAGTTTTAACTTTTAAGAGATTTTGCATTCGATTAATTTCATGTATCCATGACTGTGACTTTTAACTTACACGCAAGCTATTCTGTTAAGACTACATCTGGATTAATTGCTTCGTATAAAGCTGATATTTTGAATTACAGACGACGGCAAGATAATAATATGGTGTATGGATGTATGAATATTGAATACACTGAGCCTAAATAATAGGCAGCTAATAAAAATGATCGAATGACGAAGCATTTTCTTTTCCTAATAGAAAATGAATCAAAAGAAATTAAACATTAGACCATCAAAATACACAGAACAAATTTCCATCTTGTGGGCCACGGGCAACTGCCCCAACGTACAGAAAATGGTAAGCCATGAAGTTTTTCATAACTAAACATGTTTTAGTTGATTCGTAGGACATGTTTGAAGTTTTCCTTTCCAAATATGCAGGGGGAGTATTTTCGTTGGTAGTTGGTTGAGGAATCTTATGAGAATAATCGAGCTTTATTTAATATTCATGGGTTTTAAATTTTAATTTTGTCAATGAGAAAATTTTAATCTGGTCAATGAGAAACTAATCCATTTCCTGAGTTGGGTTTGGTGCAGGTGCGAATTGAATAGGTATCTCAAAATATACCCCAATTATATATAATGGAGTCAGCTTTGTAATGTGGTGCTTAATAATTAATCGATAATTTTGTTATATTATATAAAATAATTGGGCTTAAAGTAAGTGAGATTCAAGCTCATAATCCCCTGATCTGATATCATGTTAAATCATATAAAACAAGTATTATTTATTTTTCAAAAACTTAAGCAATGAGAGAATGGAAATTTAAATATTTATATTCAACACATTCAACTATTCGGATTTGTGCGATACCTAACTAAATGGTGTTAGTATTAACACATTAAAACTTATTATTAACTAAATAAATTTATTAAATTTGATCATTATTCACTGATTTTTGGTCAAATTAATATATAAATTTGATTTGTTCCTAAAAAGTATGCATCTCCTACAATATCATCTCCTCTAATCAAAGATTTCATTAATTAATGTAGCGAAATGCAATTGTACTGCACAGGTGTATGTCAAAGGCTCAAAGCATGCATGTATGTGGTAATATATACTACTAATTCTCCAACACTCAACGGGCACAATATCTTCAAAATCGAGTTTTATTATGGATTGGAGAATCTTTTTTGTACTCTTCTTTAATTCTTTAATAATTTAATAGGATTATGCCCTAATTAACAATTAACTTTGGAAAAAAAAAAAAGAACCGACTTTTTTTTTTTTTTTTTTTGAGATCCCTAGCACTAATTAGTTGTTGACACCTAATTTGTTTATAGTTTGGAAACAAGTTAATTTATAGCTATATCACTTAATTTGACTTTATGATAGTCAACCCATAAAGTTTATAGTTTATAAGTCACCACTTTCAGATTGAGAAAAATAAGTAACTCATAAATTATTTTATAAAAGAGTTTGACATTCACCTATCGTTGTCATGTATAGTTCCCAAAGAACCTATTTGACTGCATTTTTATATCTCTTTTCAAACCTTTAAATTAATACAACTCCACGCAACAAAATTAAAATCGAAACAAATATTCTAAATGTGAAAAATAGAAAATTCCTCTTAAAAATTATTTAATATAATACTTTTTTCTCACAGTACTGATCAAATAATACTTTAAGCGAATAGTGCTAGCGCGTAACATGCCATCCAATCAACAAAACTTGTAGATAGTTTGTGTTTATTGTATTTGTATATCTATTCACCAATCTAATAAGTTACATGTGTTTTGATTTAAATTATTTTTAGCAAATGAGTAATTAAGAAACTTTGTCAAATACGATGTTAATTACGCATTTTTTTTTAAAAAAAAAGGGGAATATGGAAGTTTCATTCATAAAGCACCAAATAAGTTGTCGAAAAATATTAATTGGAACCCTTCTTGGACATAAATAGGAAATGATCATGTGTACGTAGCACGGGTACTAAATGTATACGCAGAACTATATATTTCGGCTTCTGCTTTTAACAACAGTCACTTTGCGATCTTCTTTAGTTAAAACTTAATTGTTGTCGGACAATGAAAAGAGAGAGGAGGACAATGTTGGGTCCTTTGCGCGTGGGTGCCGAATCCTTACTCAGTGATTGTGTCTAACTGGGTGGGGTCCTGTCGAGTTGGGTCACATGAGATCTATTCATCTTTCTCCTCTAAAGCTGCAATTTTCCTTTAAATGTACACAAATTCGAGTGGACGCAAATGATCAGGTACGCGGATCACCTAATTGTCATACCAAAGAGGGAAAGGAACAATCATTACCCTTCAAATGCATGGGTGATTTGACAAATTTTGCATTATCAGATCTTACTCTAGAATGATTTTATGTGCAAGTGATTATTGGGCTTTGAATGTTTGTATAAAGAGGTTCAATTAATGGACCTAATCCTCCTAACTAAAAACGAGTCCAAGCTAAACAAATGTGAGCTACAATGTTTTTCTTAGTGGAAGTGTGGTGGCCGAACCCGTCATCGATTTCGTCGGATACTTAAACTATACTAGTGAAGGTATCCGCACTGTACGACAGTCGATTCCATAGAAACAAATAAATGTTAAAAAATTATAAAAAAGAACAGCTGTTGCAGTAAAAGTATAAGAATAAAAATATAAAAAGGATAAAAAAGAATTACTTAGTAAGTCTGAAATTGCAACTCATTAAAGTTTAAGAACTAAAGCTTCACGTGTCTCATACTTTGAGCAAGAAAATATAAGTCATTAAATTCTTTTTATATTTTAATTTTATTTAAAAAAAAGACAGAATTGAGTATCGATCGGTTGTATTCAATTAGTAATTTTATTTGAGAAAAAAATATGTTAAACTATCTAATAAATTTTAGAACACTCAATTGTTAAAATTAAAAATCGACTAATTATATTTTGGATATTCTAAACTATTTTAAATGTGAAATTGATCGCTCATCAAACTATAAATATGATACTAAGTTTGACATTAAAATCAAAGTAAAAACGTACAGAACTTTTCTGAACGATAAACTATTTTAAATCAGTTATCCAACCTTTCAAGATTTTATTTTTACTATCTAACATTTTTATATGTTAGATTTGCATCAGTTCATGATACTTTGATTTCAAATTTTGAATGCGTCGTTTAGTTTTACAGATTTAATTAGTACTTCATGTAATTTTTACGACTAAATTTATTAAATAAGTAATTAATTCAAACTCTATCCATCTTTTTTTTATTTTTTATTGTACAATCTATATCTAAGTGATCAATATTATAAAAGTAAAATTTATATTTAGTACATGCAATGTAAACTATTTAAAAATATACATAAATAATTATATATTTTAAATTTTTATAACCAGAGAGAAAAATTAAATTGGATTAAACAAAAAAAGTCCGCTTCTCCAAATCAATAGAAAGAGAGAAAATAAAATAAAATAAAAAATTAAAAAAGGGGTGTGCCCACCCCACCCCACTCCCGTTCGCGCTACCCCTGTAAAAACTAAGGATTCATTATATGTAATAGATAAATGTGTATAGATTAATGCTTGAATCATTCAATATACCTAATAATTTTACAGATGTGTAAACTGCTCGTTAGTATAGTAAACTTAACTTAAAAATAGCGCGTTAGTTCGATGTTAGAGCTCAATCAAGAATACGTCAAACCTTTCATTCTCATAGGATCACTTTCAAACCATGGTGGTAAATCCAATAATTTTAATAGACCTCGATTTGCAGAGCAAATCTTTTTCATTTTCTAGTAACACACCTTAATTTATTGTTCTTCAAGGTCACTATTACCTTCTAAATTATCTGGTATGAGAATCTCCTAAATATAGCAATGATCTTCATCGATAGATAAGAACGATATATTGAATACTACAGGTAGTCATGCAATTATTTTTCTTTAATACCAAATGTGATATTCTCTATAACTTTTTGGTCTGTGTGGTAAGATTTGGTCTTCTTATATATATATGTTCCTCTTTGTATATTCAACTTGTCTAGTAAAGTTGTACCCTACATGCTCTATGAATTTTGATTATGAAATTAATCTTCATAGTAAGATCAAAACCTAATTAAACGGGCTAATCAGAATAATATCAGTGTGACCAACTTAATGGCCGGACATGTCAATAAATAATGGTGTATGTGGTACATATATACTAAAACTTCACAACAAAATGTTTTTTTGCTTTTCTTTGTCGATCGAAGTGCTTTTTCTTGTAAATTTATTCAATAAAAACCTAATCAAATAACTGCCAAAAGCATTTTTGTTCAAATTTGAAAGAGAATCTTTAACAATTCTCATAAAAGAAACTAAATCTTCAAATTGAAGCTTCTCTTTGTAAGATTGAGAAGTTTATTTCATACATGATCCATCATATTTAAAAACTCCTAAGGCTTCATTTGTTGACTACTTTTGTGTTAGATACAAATTAAAGCTACGTACTCCAGAAGTCATATGACTCAGCGAAGATTATCCTTTAACGTACCAAGAAATTTCTACAATTTTTTCTAAGATAATAAGATTAACAGAGTTAAATTTGTTATGGACAATATTAAAATGCATTGAACCTTATAACCGTTACTCAGAGTGATAAATTTGACTAGATTTAATGTACCTTACTCCTGCACAAGTACAGCTTAACACAAATAACTTTGACCATTTACATCCTAGTATATACCATTATGCCCTAGCTATATATGTGTCTTCTTTAATAAAACAGTACCTCAATAGCATATGGGCGTGTTTGGTTCGCTTCTTTTTCACTCTGGAATCGGAATCGGAATAGGTGAATCCGTTTGTGGGTGTTTGGTACGCGGGAGTCCCATTCCGATTCCGATTCCTGAGTGGAATGGGAATTCCCCAATCACCTCTATTTTCAATCCGGCCTAGGAAATCGGATTGGAAGTTGAATCCGGACGGAATGGATATTTATTCCGATTAAATTTATTTTTTCAACTTTTTTAATTAAACTATGAGCTAAAATTTAAAAATTAAATATATAATTTTAAATTTTAATTTGAACTTAAATTAAAAATTAAAATTTAATTAAGTATTTCGAATCTAACTTATGAATTTGAATTTAAATTAAATTTTAATTTATATAAAGTTTTATTCAAATTTTATTTCAAACTTAAATTAAATTTATGGATTCAAATTAAATTTTAAATTGTAATTTTAAGTTTGAATTTGGATAAATCAAAATTTAGTTTCATATTTTGAATTATCCACTCAACTTCAAAGTTTAAATTTTTTTTAAAAGAATAGATTTAAAATTTTGACATTATTTCAAAATTTTGATGTAAAGTTTTAATATTTAATTTTTAATTTGAATTTAAATTAATATATTATAAAGACAATATTAGTATATTAATTTGATTACGTTTTTTATATCCACCTGAACCAAATACCGACAATGGGAATGATTTATTCCGATTCCGATTCAGGTGATAAACCAAATAGAATTAAGTAATGAGTCATTCCGATTCCGATTCCAACTTATTTTGATTTCGATTCCGATTCCAATTCCTATTCCTATTTGAATAAACGAATCTTCAATTAGCTAGGTGTTCAACATTTTGTTGATCAATTACAAACATGTATAACCGACTGTTCTTAATGCAAGTGATAAAGGACTTGATGATTGGTACCCGAAGTTCTAAATTCGAATCCTAGTTCATTCACATTTTCAGCTAAGTTTATTTCTAAATAAAATAAACGAAGCGTATAACATCCTATCTATCTCTCAAAAAAAAAATATATATATATATATATATATATATATAATTCACAACAACCACAACAACCAAAAAGAATCTTTGACATTACAACCCCCAAATAATAGGAAAAACTTCTTTACTTGGGCCTGTGAATCACCAATAGGCATCAAAATCCAAATTAAGACTGGGCTCCATTTGCTCCATGATTGCATTGTGTCGATCCCACGCTTGTGCTAGAATCACTTTCTTTCANGGGACAAGTTGGGCAATCGATTGCCGTAAAGGATTGTGGAAAGGATTGTCAGAATAAGCATCCACAAATATTATAAAAAAAAGAAATCATGAAATGGAGAATATAATCTCCCGTATATCGAGAGATTCGGGGAAAGACATATATCCTACTCACTTGCCTTATGTTTCCAGGAAAGAGACCATACTTGGATCAATTAATATATGTTGTTTTTGTTATCTTGTTTTTTTTTTTTTTTGGTTTTCTTCTTTTTGGGGAGGGGGAGGGAGGGGGAGAGAATGGAAGTATATGCTACATTCTTTGTTTATATTTTTAAGAAATGAACTTAGTTAAATGTGAAGTAATTAAATTTTAAATTTGATATTTCAGGTACCAATTATCAAGCTCTTTGATACTTATATATGATAGGAACAATTAATCAGTGTTTTTGTTATCATGTTGTTTAATTTTCAGCTACTTTGGGTTCTACTAATGTACTAGCTAGATGCATGCGCTTATTTAAAATTGTATTAATTCATGAAAAAATCCTTTACTATAAGCAGGGAAGCCACCCAATTCACATTGATTTTGAACTAAAAGGTCTCCCACAGAGAAACGTGTACGCAGGGATAAAGTTTTTGAAAGTACAAATTAATGGAACCCATATAATTAAGATCACTTAGTATAAACATGTATATATAGATCGAGAGAGAGAGAGAGAGAGAGAGAGAGAGTCCGACTCTATATATGTGTGCGCGCTTATATGTAGATTACATGTTAACTTATGGTTTAGTGTGTTGAGAGTAAATTTTCGAAGGATTGCATGCATCAATCTACTAGTACCTTAACTAGTTAATTCTTCATACATTGCATGCATCAATTTACGAGTACCTTAACTAGTTAATTCTTCATGCATTGCCAACTATATCACTATTTAGTTATATATCTCTCCTTGTCAAATTGAGATAATGAATACTCATAGCTACCATAATAAGTGGAATTCGCATAGCAATTGCTTAGCGAATCCTTCATGTTAATTCACATCAATCACTAGCACTATTCCTGCTTAAAAATAGGTTGGTTGTGTTGATTAATTAGAAAACAACAAGACAACTACTTCACTGATAATCTAAGATTTCAAGCTTCACATAATTATATGTGGTGTGCATTAATTAAATTCCGCCCACTCTTGCTTTGCTAACTAATATACCCGCTCATGTGCTTTTCCACATATCCAAAGCTAAAAAAGGCAAACGCATTTGTTAATTTGTTAAATAGAATAAAAATTAAGGGACTGTATGGACCCAATTCCCCCCTTTAGTATTGATCAGTCGATCTTTCTTAAATAGGAAGTGACATTGATAAAACTGTTTTTAATATGAATAAATCAGATTTGTTTGATTTAGTTATATTCAATTACTGATTAATAGTGACCAAATTTAATATTTAATTATCAATTTAAAACAAAATTTGTTAGAGTATATGATCAGGTTGGTGGTGGAAGAAAAAGTTAAGTAGAAAATAGTAGATTAATTGCTACAGTACATAAAGACAATGGAATAGAAGAAGTAATTTTTTTAACACACTAGAAAGCAACATGATTACAAATTGAAGAACAAAATTGCAAAGAAAATTTCGTTCAACACATTAATTTTCTCCGTTAAACCCACTATTGCGCGTAAGTTTCGAAAACCTCACTCCATCATGAACTTCACTTACCAAGCCACTATTTCCACAAATCAATCACTAGTCTACTATTAATTAATTTCCACAAATCTAGATAATAACTAAACCTACTATTGCATATGAGTTTCTAAACTAATTTGATCAGTGCACTAATTTCATACACTTACAACAACATATCATATTGTTGCACGGACTACTAACATTTTGGGTTAATTTGTATTATTTTCCAACACAGGTAGACTTGGCAATCTCGACCCATACCCGCAGGTGTCCGCAGATTACCCGCAAATTTGCAAGTATGAATACCAACTTTTTCAACCTAAAAAATTACAAGTAAAACAGGTGGGCACCCATTAAGCTATGAATATTTTTGATAACCCGCAGGTATCCACGGATACCCGCACATATATTTTGTAATTAAAAAATATTTTTTTATTTATCCATTTTAAAAATTTTAACCCTAATTTATTACCGTGTGTCTTTTATATTATGAAATATTTTTGTTTTAAAACTTTACATATTTTTATTGTAAGTTATAATATTTTAAATAATGAGTTATGTTATGCTTTTAATATATATATATGTGTGTGTGTGTGTGTGTGTGTGTTTTGCATTTAAAAAATATAAGAGAAANAAAAAAAATTGCAGGTAAAACGCATACCCAGCTGCCCACCCGCAGCTAGGTATGGGTAAAGATATTGGCTATCCAAAAATTTATGGTAATTTTACCCATGTCCAAGTAATCCGTTAGTACAATGACCCACCCGTAAATTATCCAACTCGCCCATTTGCCAAGTCTAAACAAAGGTCTATATAATTGATGTATTATTAGTTAGCATCTACTTTGCAAAAGACTATTAGGTTTGATGACCTGTAGTAGATTCCCACTCTTTTGGCCCTACAACTTTGTAAAAAGACGTGTGGAACAAGATCATAGTGACGTGGAAATGCTACAGCCAATCTCAACATGGTCCAAATATCTCACACGTAATCAGAAGCTATACGTATGTCTCTATATGATTCCATGTTATTTGATTCACCATGTCCCATGGGGACCGCTTGATTAATGGGACATGTCGATCGCCGATTAAAGGATCTTGTACTTAGAGGACAAATAATGTTCTACTAACCTTTAATGAGTTACTTTTAAAATTTTCCTATCCAAATAGTAAATAGTTGTAAAAACTAATAGTGTTAAATTTGTGAAAAAAATAAAGGTGTGGTCCGGTGTCGAGACATTTTCGCCTGTGGCGTGACTTACGAGCTAGGCGACGGGAGGAACATTAGGATGTGGAATGACATCTGGATAGGGGAAACCCCCCTTCGCACTCGTTTCCCGGATATCTATCAGATCTCTATGAACAAGGAGGCTCGGGTTTCTCAGTGCTGGAACCACGGCGGATGGAGATGGCGCTTTATATGCCGCGGCTACTCGGCGTCACAATCCATCGAAAACCGCAGACAGTTAACGACTTTTAAAGACTTGCTCCGAGGCCATCGCCCCTACGACAGTCCAGACTCAATTAAATGGAGATGGACCTCCAATCAACTGTTCACTGTCAAATCCCTCTACCAGTTCATCACAGACACGGGACAGTATATCCCAACGAATCGGTATATCTGGAAACTCAAAATTCCGGCCAAAATCAAAGTCTTCATTTGGTTGCTATTGCGGAAGAGATTACTCACTGCTGATAGACTACTCAAACGTGGAATGCTCGTTGATCAGCACTGTGTCTTCTGCGCGGTACTCATGGAAAGCTGTGACCATCTATTCTATACATGCGTATATGTAAGATACCTGCTCTTCAGTATGAAAGGATGGGGTACATTTGATGACAGCACGGGCGACGTCAACACTCTCTGGACTGGATCGTGTGACATTCCGGTCGACTCTTCAAGAACACGACGCTTGACCCTCCTCGCTGCAACTTGGTGGGTGATCTGGACAGATAGAAATAACGCAATTTTCCGAGGAACCACGCACAACGCTACCCGGTCTCTTGAACGTGTCAAACTTCTGCTAAACGACTGGAACTCTTTGCTGTGATGTGTTGTTTCGGCTCCAGCTACTATCCCTTCTCTCCCTATTAACACCCTTCCTTTTTTCCTTTTTTTTGTTCTTTTTGTTTTCTTTCTGCCTTTCAATTTTATTTCATCCTTTTTGCCTGTTCTTTCGGAGGCCCTGGCTGCTTCCATTTTGTACGCTTAGTTTATTTTGCTTAATGAATGAAGCAGGTAGCTTGCTACCTATTTCTCAAAAAAAAAATAAATCTAGCTATTAACTAGCAAACATCAAAATATATTGAAATTAAAATTTAAAATATATGTTGATCCGACACGTATTCTTTTGCTTAGAGCTAGAACCCAATCACAGCCTTATATCTACTATATTACTATCATGTAATTAAGATACCAACTAATCTAAGCGGTAATATATAATTAAACTATGTATGTGCTCGTTTTTAAGTATTATATATAATATTTAACAAATTAAATATAAATATGAGAGCTTCTAATATAAAATTTAAATACTATGGATGCATCCACTACAGTAGATATATACAATAATTTTTCTATAAAATTCCACGGCAGTTAATAGCTTGAACGGGGAAGGAACGACTCGTTCTCTCCCTCTAGGATCCCCTAAATTCATCATCCAATACAGTATTAAGATTCAAATCAAAACTTTTATATTAAAATAGAGTTTTAAAACTTTGAACAAACTGTCAATCACACGACTCACCAAACTATATACGTAAGTAAGATAAGTAGTTGATGATGTGCTTTTCGTGAGGCTTGTTTGCATGCATGACTTTGAACTCGTAACGTGCATGGAAGTGGATGGTGACGTGGCCATCGTGGAGTCGCTTTAAGAAAGATCTCAATTATATATCCATTAAGCGACGTTTGAGCGGCGACTGAGATTCGTGCAATCTTTGTAGAGATTGGAGCCCAACTCTTTCACGTGTTTAGCTTGATTCATCTCCCTTTCGTTTTCGCTCGTCATCGTATCTATAAAGATAAAGTGTTCCACGAAACAATATCTTCCATATATTAAGATTCCATACAACTTCTTTTTTTTCTATCGATAAATTTATTATCTTACAAATCATAAGATTCGGAGGAGGTCGGATTTAAAATTATTATAGTGATCATTGCTGTTAAAAATGATAAATATGTACGATAGATGATAAGATTTGATTGGATTAAGATTTTTCAATCCTACATTTCGTAGTGCAACTGTTACAGGGACATGGTAGTGACAGCGCCCAATTTTCTAGCTAGCTATGCACTGGTCGGTGTACGCTATTCTAATATCATGATAGGTACAAAGATAGAGACCTGCATAAAACCCATATTGTATGTATTACAATGTATTTCTAAATTGAATTCGTGAGTTATTTTTAGACACAATATGATCGTAAATCATTAGTTTAGTTTTTTAAATTAATTCAAGTTATGACTCTAAGACGCCCGACCTAAACTATGCATATACATCAACAGTTAGAGAATTAATCACTACCGAACTCTTAGATATATGCATGCAAAAACTGATTCATCAACTAAATTTTACGTACATACAAAGATATTCAACACGGTTCTTGTTATTATACGCAGTAATAATTTGATTGTACGTTACATTCCTCATAGAGTTTGCAAAGCACAAGCTACTTACATATAAATATGCCTAGTAAGTCAAGATTGTCCAATTGTGGTAGGTTATCTGCCTTGGAAATTGAACTTGTTCTCTACCTTCAATGGGCTACGAAATGTCTCTCTCTTTTTCCTCTTCTTTGTGGTACAAAAGTCTCTCTCTTTACCTTCTTGTGCAAGAAAGTGAGAAGCATGTGCAATGCGCTTTATTAATGCAATCACCCCACTATACCAAATTATTGGGATACATGGTACTATCGCATTTATAACTTATCTAATGCATGAAAAATGCTAAGCCTACAATCAAAATAGATTGTAATTCTTATAACTCCTCGTCCAAGTATTATAAGATTTACCGACCCAATTTCAATTTTTCGTAAAAAAAAAGGAAAAAAAAAGTGATAAAACAAGTGGAAGAAAAAAAAAAAAAGAGGCATTTGAACAAGAAAAGTTGTAGAATTACAGTCCAAAGAGGGTTGTACATCTAGCACTTCTCATAATGCACGGGATCATCAGCTAATATATAATAGGGGCAATTTCATGGATACCCCTCCCAAAGTTTAAAATATCATAGATGCCCCTATAAAGTTTAAAATATCACCAATACCCCTATAAACACAAAAAATTATCATTAATACCCCTACTGTTAGTTAGGTTAGTTTTACTATAGTTATTACATGGTTAAAGATGGGTTAATTTTTAAAATGACTTATTTACCCTCAAATATCTTTTAACTAAAAATGTGTGGAAACCCCCTCAACTATATGCATTTTGAAACAGCTCCCTCAACTTTCATTTTTTAGTTGATATCCCATTAACTTTTTATTTATAAAAAAAACCTAATTTCAGTGTATAAAAAAAAAAAAATTTTTTAGTTTTTTTTGATGATTTTACCAAATCTAATGGCTCTATTTATTTTTTATCAAATAAATAACTATATATAAAAATTTAAATGAAAATAATGTTAAGGAATTATCCGATCTTTCTTTAATCTTGAAAACTTAAAAAATTTTTTAATCAAAATTATTCTCGATAATTTTATCTGCATTAAGTGTATTAAAAAACTGAAATATAATATATTTTAGCTTTTGAACAAAACTCTCTTTTTATTTCAATCGACAAAACAATTATGTGATTTATTTTTAAATAGGAAAAAAATAAAATCTATAATTTATTTCAAAATTACTATTACTAATTAGGAATGTGAATTGATATAGATACGGAATTTTATCTAAACTCGATTTAAAATGGGATAAGTTTAATCAATGCTGAATAGGGGATAGTTTTAGTTATAGATACCAAAAAATAAAATCCCGTCGTATGTAAATTCAGTTATATAGTTTTGGTCTATATTTAAACCGAATCTGAACCGAAACCCAAAACCAAAAACAAAACCAAAATCAGATAAAAACATACTATATTTAAAATACAATTTTTATATATTTTTTATTAATTAATATATATTAATAATTTAATTAACTATTTATATATTAAATACTCAAATTTAGATTTACAAAAATTATTTTGAAATACCTATTAGTATTTCTACTATTAAAAAGAGATAAAGGGTAAAAATGGTATTTTAAAAATTTAACTCCGATTCAAATGGGCTTTAATGAATCTTAACTAGAGGAGGGTATTTATGATAATTTTTCACATTTTGGAGGGTATTTGTGATATTATTAATTTTGGAAGGGTATTGATGAAATTAATAGTTTCTAGAGGGGCATCTATGAAATTATTCCTATATAATATATGTCCTGTGCACATGTTGCTCAGGATACAGGGCTTTTGGAATCAATTAATGGGCTTGTGCATGTTGGAATTGTCCACACAAAAAAAAAAAGAGGAAAAAAAAAAAGCAGGAGTTCGAAGAAGAAGAAGAAGAAGAAGAAATTGTACAACTCAATAAATATGAACAACGTACACTTAATATATTTATATCTTCCTTTTACTTGTCAATTGAGGAAGCCGAAATGAAAAGTCCATGTGTAAGCATTTATAATATGCACCTTTCAGGGAGATAATAAGAATCTTTTGCATTCACTATAATAGAGATGTTTATCCTATAAATATATAACAATAATAGAAATACCTACTTATGTAGCAAAAAAGTTTATTATATGTACAGGCTATTGCATGCAGGTGGCCATTTACTTCTTAATCTTAGACTCTTTTTTGTGTTCTCTACTTTAATAATCTGTATAGAAATATAGAACACCTTAAAAAATTAAAAAAAAAAGAAGAACAGTTTAGTTAGCTAGCTAGAGTGATTACTCTTCTTTTTTTTTTTATGTTCCTTAGATCACTAAGTGAATTATCTAGTTAACACTTCTATGCTCGTACATGTATGGCAATCTATATATCATGAACATTTCTATAAGCCTCACGTGTCCGTGTCGGACTTGTGTTTGATGTGGACACTTTTTGGACACGCGTTCAATGCTGATACATAACGCATATAATTGATATATATATATATATATATATATATATATATATATATATATATATATATATATATATATATATATAATTTTTTTATTCATATATAATGTAAGATTATAAATATTTTAGCTTTTTGATGAATATATGAAGTGCCAATGAAAATTTATGGTGGAGAATTTATTTTCTTAAAATTTATGAAGTGCTAATGAAAATTTTATGAATTTCAATTCGTATGAAAAATATAACAATATTTTATCAAAATTAATATTTTATATATAATAAGTATATATATATTATATTACTAATATTATATTTTATTATCGTTGCATGTTCATGTCGTATCTGTGTTCTAATTTTTTAAAAATTGTCAAATCATCATGTCCGAGTCGCATCGTGTCTCGTGTTCTTTATATGCCTAGATGGCAATTTTCTAGTCATGCATTTTGAACCTTACTTAAGTAGCAAAAAGGATCGGTTGGGCAATATTCTATAAATACCTCCTTATATTAATTATATAACGGTGCATAAAGAGATTTGCTTATATATACCCTTGATTTAATTTGTCCTCAACTAGCTACAACCCCAATCCAGGTCTTCAAACCAACTAGTCTTTCTCCCTATTTAAAAACAGTTTTTTTTCCGAAAGTTGGTTTGATTGTTTGAACTTAAAATACAACTTGGACAAAGAGCATATTAAGCTTCTCCTTATTATATAATCTTTCATAAGAAACTAATCATCAATTTTCGACGGGCTTTTTCAGTAGTGTGGTGTGCGTTATGTTAATCAATTAAAAAAACATAACAAGTTCAATGTTCATAGAAAATTCGTGAGTGTGTGTGTGTGTGTGAAATAAAATTCGTGAGTGTGTGTGTGTGTGCGCGTGTGTGAGAGTGAGTGAGAGAGAGAGAGATGTAGGTCAAGTGAATGGCACATGGAATTAGACTTGTGTGTGTGTGTGTGTGCGCGCGCGCGCCCGTGTGTGAGAGTGAGTGAGAGAGAGAGAGAGATGTAGGTGTGTGTGTGCGCGCGCGTGTGAGAGTGAGTGAGAGAGAGAGAGATGTAGGTCAAGTGAATGGCACATGGAATGAGTCGTAGTCTATTCTCTACTCTAATAATCCTATACATGCTCTTTTATGTACGTACACATGCTTATAAATAACCTATAACATGACTAAAGAGGCCTATAATTAATTGGAAACATGTAGCTCGGACATCTAAAACCGGCAACGATTCCAGATCCATGGGTTAATCGTCGCCGGTTTCGTGGATGGTACTCGCTAGTGATAGCAGTAGCAGTAGTAGTAGGAAACACCAACGTAGCCTCACACATGGGTTGGACTAATTAACTGAAGCAATTGGTCAATGTTTCAGATCCCCTCTAGATTTTCTAAGATCTGGAATAGTAATCTTCGTGATTCTCCCTCCATTATTTTATTTTATCATCAAATTTATACAAGTATATAGGTTTTGAGATTTTCGTGGAGTTTAGGCTTTAATCCTCGAACAAGAGTTAACTAACAAGTATAGGTATTAGATAGTCAAATCTATGATTTGCAATTAACTCTATTTAAAAGGATAAAAATATGGTGAACTTTATTGGTTGAGTAATTAGTAATTTATCGTGTAAGCTTGTTTTGCTGTGCACGTAGCCGTTGGTAGGTAGGTAGAGGTGTAATATGGATCGTGCTGATCGAGCCTTGGATGGGGAAATTGTGGCCCCGGCCTTATGCGAGCCCAACACAGTCAATTAAGCCCATGCAAACCAATTTGAGCCTGGAGCAAAAAGTCAAGCCTACAATTAGCCCGAATTGTTTGCGGCTTGCATGATTGATCTCTCTTATTATGAAAAATCAAGATGTAGTATTATTTTGTTGAGCGGATTGACCACTAACCAACTGATCTAAGTGGTGATGAATAATATTTTGGTGTTGACACCCAAACAATAAACTTACATAAGTATACATCATCCTGCCCAACACAGTTTAATAGGAAATGATAACTCTTCAGTAACTATATTGAGTTTTACCATATTCAATAAATCTATTTGCAGCTCTATTAATAATACCACCTAGAGTGATATGATATGAAACCGAAGCGCGGGATTTACCAATTCAAATTTGCATTTAATTACTTTTCTCTCTACTCCTTTTTCCCTCTCGTGGAAAACGTTTCCACTCAAGCTAATCACAGTTCAACTACCAACTGCAACCATCAATGAAATGGACGTACTCTACATTAACTGAAGCCCAACAAGCGCCAGCTAGTGTTAATTATGAATTCCTTTTCCCTTTTCTTTTGTTTTTTGAGTAATCAACAGAAGAGCTTTGTATTCCAAAAAAAAAAAGAAAAAAGAAAAATATAAAATGTTTTTATCCCAATCCCTCCTAGAAGTGTGTAGGGCTCACTCAACAGGGAGCATAGCATGTACTCTTATATATATACGCACAAACACAATCTCCTAATTAAAGCAGGCGCAAACATCCACGTACGTAACTATATTACTGTTCTTCTTGGATTACTTATTACAATTGCACATCTTTTACGTATATACTATATTAACTATCCCAACATCAGTCCTTATACAATAAATAGAGTTTTAATTATTCTCTTTCAAGTCTCAACAACATATATCGATCGGAATAGTCACAAAACATATATAACTAAGCAAAAGGCAACAGAGAATTGATTAGCAGCTGCATTTCATGCTTCTCCCGATCGGAACATTTTACTATCATATCACAAGATTGATCCCTTGTGTGATGAGAGTGTTGGCGAGCACTTGGTTCGCTGCTTCTGAGGGGTGGACGCTGTCCCAGAACACGTACCCAGTCGCGTTCGGGCACGTCCCGATCGACTTACGATTGCAGAGAAGCGTCGTCGTCTCGATTGTTCCAGTTCCGCAGCAGCCTCTCCTCGCCTCGAAGAAGCCTAATTATCCATCAAAGGCATAAGAACAACATAAATTGGCTGCATCATCACCTAACGCATAATCTCCAAAGTACAAATGTTTTTATAAAATTTAAATAGAGTACCTTGTTTTGAAGGAGCAGTAACAAGGTCATAGAATGGCTCGTATATATCAAAGACTACAATAGTGAGGTTGGGGAGTTGCATAGACAATGAGATGGTTGTGGCATTGAGCTTCCAGTTGAAGTTCTTCGCATCCTGGTTGAGCCTCGACACGCATTGGTTGCTACCGTGCCCGAAAAGCGTGATCGCCGCAGGGACACATCCGAACGGTGGCAGCGAAGTAACTCCGATTTTCCGAGCACCCAAAATGTACAAGTCCTGCATGAATTTTTGTAATTTTGTGATTGAAGTTGATGTATAATCATGGATTTAAGAGCTTTGGAAAACAAAGATAATGTTTTTGGAATAGTTCTCTCCAAAGCATTGGTAGGAAATGATCCAAAAATTGTTGATTTTGATGTGAGGTGAACTAGTAAATAAGAAGTGACGGATCAATTTGAAAAAGAGCTAAATTGAAGTCACTCATCATTAAATAAATGAAAAGGAAAATTAGTGTATCTTCCATTGCAAATTGAGGGCCAAATTCAGAATCACTTCACAAAGCAATTGAAACGATCATATTAAGCCTGGGTCTTCACTCTATATATAATTTGTCAGTGCATCTTCCACCTGAGCTGAACTCGTGAATGTTGGGCTTCAATTAAGTAAACCATAAATACGGTGCACTGGTGTTAACAAAAGAGATAATATATCGAGACTAACAAAATAGTAGTTATTAATCTCAACAAAGAGATTCTCATATATATTGAAGCCAAATTTGTTGCTAATAGAGTATATTTGTTAAATCTCTTCAGTCATTCGTGACTGAATTCAATCAACCTGCTCTATAAGAGCAATGATATATATATACATATATATCACTAAGATAGTCTTTGAAAAGAGATAATATATCGAGACTAACAAAATAGTAGTTATTAATCTCAACAAAGAGATTCTCATATACATTAATAATTAATTTGTTGCTAATAGAGTATATTTGTTAAATCTCTTCAGTCATTCGTGACTGAATTCAATCAACCTGCTCTATAAGAGCAATGATATATATATACATATATATCACTAAGATAGTCTTTGAAAAGAATATACTAATGCGACTAATTAATTATTAATGCGAACCTTGATGAATTTCGAGTAGATGCCGATGAGGATAGAAGAGAACTGATCAGGAGTGTACATCTTGTAGAGATAAGGATTGATGTAGTAGTTTTGAAGAAAGTCACTGGACCCTGAACTCACTATGTAGAGAGCACCTGATATTATAGATGAAGCCTGGCTATACCCTGCCACTTTAGCTAGCTTAGATTGGTACTGTTTGTAGTAGTACAATTGTTGAGACAATGGGATTGCATGCTGCTCAAAAATTTTTAAACAGAGATTAGTTAATCCAAATTGTTCACATAGAAAATGGTTTTAAATTAGAAGCAGCTATTAGTTTTTTTTTTTCCTGATCGTAATTTGATCAGCTAACTTTAAATTGCTCCGAAAAACCTATTTTAACTTATTTTACAATGCAAAATAACCAACATTACTATTTCAATTAACAAGGCTGGAGAAGGAGAAGGACAAAGAAGGTCATGAATTCGAGCAACAAAAAGGATGCTCCGAGGGGAAAAGAATAAAAAAACCAAGGTACGAGCATAAAATATCAAAATCCCGATTCCCCAAAAGAGAAATAACAATTCATTACTGCAAAAAATTCACCATATGTTTGGTGAGATATTTTTGTACCAAATCAAAATCAAACTTTTGTGGGCTAAATAACATCTTTGCAGTGACATCAGATATTCAATTTTTGCACCAAACCAATCTTTGCAGACTAATTGTAATGGAATCCAATTAAAGTTAGTTTGCAAAATGAAACTAGCTAAGCAAAATTTGATAGTGTTAAATTTGTAAAATTTGATAGTGTCAAAGTTATATATATAACTTTGAAGATACAATTAATCCAATTCAACTTACGTATAAGTTTGCTGTATCATCATAATACCCAGATGCTGCAGAGGCAAAATTGGCTCCTATAAGAAGGTTCTTCCCAGATGCCTGTGGGCTAAGGTATGCTGGTGCATAACTAGTAAATCCCAATGTTTCAGCTACAACACAAAACGAGTTAAAATTAAGCAAAACAAAAAAAATAAAAGAAAAGAAAGAAAATTTCACAACCAAAATAATCATTAATAATGACCAATATATATATATATAGAGAGAGAGAGAGAGAGAGAGAGAGAGATCGAGAGAGAGTAGGGCTACTATATTCTTATAAATATAGAGCCCTTTGTACTCATAAGTTGTTTTCAATTATGGAGCTTCCGAATTGACGATCCATTCCGTTAAATATGATTTAGAATATTTAAAACTTCTAAAAAATAAATTTCGTAATTTTTTGAAATCATAATAAAGTCCATCAAGCGGGCAAAAAATAAATGGGCAAAATCAAACTACATCCTACAAAATGGATGATCGGATCCTTCAATTTAAGATCGGAGTTATTGATCTTCATCTAGATAGTGAATAAAATTTTTTATCAAAAACTCAATCGATTCCAATTCTTTTATACCGTTAAACTAGCAAGTATTCCATACCGACTCTTAAAAATTATCAATTTTGAAATCTTTTGATTGTAAAGTAAATGATGTCAAAAAAGTATAAATTTAATTTCTAAAAATTTTAAATGCTCTAGAAAATATTTAACGGCATGAATCGTCAATTTGAAAGCTCTATCATCGAAAACGACTTATAAGTACAAAGACGATCGTACTCATAAAAATATAGTAGCAGGACTATATATATATATAAACCACACCGGTGATATCTGTGGCCAATTTGCCATTGCAGAACCTCCCTGTGGCCACATGGTTCTTGAAGTCCCTCCCATATGGCGGGCAATTCGCTTTGAAAATCGTGTGCAGGTAGTCGTTGTTCCCAACATCGACCGATGAGTCTCCGAACGTGATAATGGCCGGGACGAGCGGCTGCGCGGAGCCACCGATCACGAGAAATAATAAGAAGAATGCAGAAGCCACTAAGGCCTCCACATGCATTGCTTCAAAACCATGCACAATACTCCTTCTCACCATCTTAATTTGTTCTCTCTTGGGGCTTATAGCTTTGCCTTGAGAGCGAGTAGGTATATATATATATGTGTGCGCGTGCGCGCACGCATAGATATAAGCTCACTGGGAGGGGCACTAACATTAAGAAGGTAGTCCATGCATTAAGTTTGCTGAGGAGCATTGAAGGCATGCATGTGAGCCAGATGGTGATAGCTTTCCTAAAAAGAAAGATCGATCTAATCGAAAATAGTTTAAGGATCACCTTAATATCTTCGCTCGAGTAACCATTGCACTAACAAGTATTGGAATGGATGAAGTGTAGATGAAAATTTAACAATTAAATAGTAAACGCGGAGAATTCTTCAATATCTTGGAATTATAGGAAATCTTCTATACAACTAAAGCGTATTTTGTACGTATTTGTATCCCGCCAACCCTATTGAGTCATGTGGGGCTGGAGAGATCTAATCAGGAGCACTTCGCTAGCTTCGAAGTGAAATAATGTAAAAGTAATAATTTAGTATTCCTGCATTGTACACTTGTTAGGAAGAACACTTTTATTTGAATGCGCTAACCAATGAGACATAATGTTAGCGCTGTGTATTTATTACCAAAAAAAAAAAATCAAAACTCTTTTTTATGACACAAATATCGATCAGACAAAATCATCAAGAGAGGAGAGTAGGATAAGACTAAAGCAATTCTTGGATCCTCTAGTCTCTTGACCACCCCATTAATCACTCTAACCACTAGGGTGACTCTTTATTTGGTAGTTGGGGTTGAGTTGGGTGGGTGCAAGTAATAAGGGGTCTATAGGGGCACCACTTACAAGAACATGGCATGCCCCAAGTGCATTGAAGTGAAACCCAACAACCTGTCCATCCCCACACACATAAGAGCTATCATATAGTACCATAACACGGTTAGAACTTAGAACTCGAAGAAAGAGTATTTGGGGACCAAAGAGTTGCATGGGCTATGGTAAAAGTACCAGATATTCACACCCCACTAACCTTTATGAATGGATAGGATATGTGCGTGCATGATGTTCACAAGTACCCTTTTTGTCAGGGGATCTCTTATTCAAAGAGCAGTATAAATGCATGATACGTACGCTTGGAGAGTTAATTAGAAGCGATTTGGGCACAAGTAGTTTATAGGACCCCAAGAACAATGCGGAGTTATTGTGATGAGAATGGAGAATCTATTATGAGTGCATGCATGGTGAGCCCTAGTAAATAGTAAACAGTTAGCTCTGTCGCTTTAAGATTCGTTCAGCCGACAAAGAAAGGGGGGGTAAATGGCGACGTATATCTGCTACTGTACATGTGAGGGGGTTTAAGAGAGCTCCCAAATTTTTTGGTTAGGAGTTGGGAACATTATATTGCGGAACATGTAATGTGACCGTACATTTGTAGCAAAATCAATCACGAAAAAATACTCCTAATTTAGATTTTCTTCATTGAGCACGAATAGCCTCCAGTTCAGATTATGTCGATCAGAACGGACAAAACCAAAAAGTTATGGATTCAGACACAAGCCAAATTTATCTTTTCGTATGTCGTTTTTAAAGAAATATGTTTTGTCCCGATCTGATCAGGATGCATTGTGAGCTAGCCAGTTCTAATAAAATTAGCTAATCTGTCTCCCTATGTATCCAACTATAAAAAACAATTACCGTACAAAAACCAATTAAAGGAGAGTCCTGAATGTAGAGCCCATATAGTGTTTGGTTCGGGAATATATGGGGGGGAATAAGGGGTTATCCCCCCTCCCCCTATCCCCCAAACACTTTTTTGTGGGTATGGGGTTAACTAACTCTAACCTTCCTTAGAATTGGGGTGGGATTAACTAATCCTACCCCTATTTAATTTTTAAATTTAAATTTAGATTTAAATTTTTAAAAATGTATAATTTATAATCTAAAAATTAATATTTATAATTTTACATTCTAAATTTTAAATTGTTATTTTTAATTATTTAAATTTTTAATTTGATATTTTATATTTATAAATTTAGATTTGATTGTAAACTTTAAATTTTTTAATTTGAGATTTAAAAATTTAGATTTCAATTTTGAATGTTTTAATTTTAAAAGTTTTAATTTAAATATAAAATTTAAAAATTTTAATTCATATATAATAATTGAGACAATATTATTATTTTTTATTTATAACTATCTACTATTCTTCTTATTATCTATCCAAATTCTATTTTTCTTATTTCTAGAAAACAACTCAATTTTATCCAAATACAAAATTGATCTATTTTAGACTTATACCTGCACTTATAAACTATCCCTAAAATAGACGGTGTTTGTTTATTCCCAAACCAAACCAAGAATTTTAGTTGCCTAGTTGATGAATCCAGATCTAAATACTCACATGACAACAGAACCTAGTATGAAATTTTCTAACGTGCTAGAACTCAACAATTTCTAGTATTCCGTATTCAATAAATCAGAGCTGGTACTCGAGAGAGGGAAATGTCATTAACAAAAGTAAATTTACTGTTAACAAACAAATTTATTGGGTTTTGAATACGGCTGAAATTCAATAAATCCAATTTGACACTTTACCATAAATAGATGTGCGACACATTCGGCTCATATAAGAAAAATAGTTGGGGCCTCAAAACTGCTGTAAGACTATGATCAGAGTAAGGGATTCCCAGCAGATTATTAAAAACTTGAAGTTAAAAAAAAAAAGAAGAAAAGGTATCATAGAGTTTTGCTGGTGCTCTTATTAAGTTAGGATTAATGGCACAAGAGTATCTACATTTCCACGCCTTAGCCGGCTACATAACATTTAGAACAACCAAAAGATACAACAACCAAAATTCCTACGCTGCTCATTAGACAAAGTATAATGTATGATGATGCTATACGCACTAAATTCTACAAAGAATGGATCAAGAAACCATTATGTATATACACCAAAGCAAAAGCTGTGACTGCACGGAGATTAACGAGGGGGCGTCAAAGTCCGCACGATGAATGCTAATTGGGCCTTGTGCATAAAGAAAGGCCCGCAATTCCCCCTTTTCTCCTTTTCAACTCCCAAAATAAAATAAAAAAAGTCGAGTTCGTCTAACTCCAAAAGCACTAACCAATCACTCGATATTGTGTTAGGTTTGCCAGAATATATTCGGGTTATTGCTATACAAGGAACGATCCTGGATCTCTAAATTTGCAACATGCCAATCGACGAGTCTCGCTTGGATGCATTTACACAATACAAGTACAGTAGGGAACAGCCACCAACCGCTCTCATCCCTGCTAATAACACAAGCAACTCCATATAAATGAAAATGAACAGGAAAACTACGCACCGAATCAAAGTTCTAAATCGAGGAAAAGGATTAGGAAAATGTTTCAAGTGCAGCAGGAAACAAAGGGAAGGAAAACAAGCTTACGTTGCCAAACTCCATGGTTGTAGGCTCGAATGTTTTTGGCTTGATGACTTGTAATGTACAAACCCGCATATAAAAGCCACAACCTGTAGAATAAAAGAGATAAGTATGGTTTGATGGCACCATAATGGGAGCAACAAATGCGTACTATTGTAGAATGATAAGCCAATAAGTATACATTTGATAAGACTAACATTCTTAAGACTAGTGTCATACGAAGCCAAAGAAAGAATTGTAAATTTGGGAAAGCAGTAGGACCACTTACAACATTGACCAACGAGGTGATGTTCCAGAGGGCATAGACACGAGCAAGGCCTGCTGATCGCCGAGGTCCATGACTAAAAAGTGCATTTATTCCAGCAGGAAATGGAGAGAGGATACCCATAGGAAGAACAAACAGAACTAAGAAGATGTCGGCCATAGAGAACGAATAAAGCTGGAGTAACGTAAGCAACACCAAGCTAAAATCTGCAAACAGCAATATCGAAATGACCAGACCAACAAGATCCTGCAGTAGAAAAAAGTCAAGTAAAATCATCATGTAAGTGTCCAAAAAATAAAATCCAATCAAAACCAGCTCCATTGCTAGAGAACAAACTAATCACTTTCAGAGAAACTGAAATAATTCAAGCATACAAAAGACACCTGATGGCCAACTGGCTTAGTGTTATGCACTATAAGAGAGAAGGGGTAGAGGAAATCTTTCTTGTCTTCGAGCATTTTCAGGCTGTAGCTATCTAGAATCCCTCCATTAATCCTCTTCCGCATAACAGAATCCCTGTGTCTCAAGTGGCCTGATTGAATCTCTCCTTGGGTGTTATGCACTCTGCACCGGAGACGAGTAGCATAACAGAGGTGGGTCGAAATTATATTTATGTACATAAACAGTACCGAACAAGTAAAAAAGATATTTACATGTATACACTCCTGCAATATTATCTATTTACAAACATGACTTTTCATGTTATCCTGAAAAGAAACTTGCTTTTCTCCATATATGCCTTTGTACTAAAAACCAACAACTTCGATAATTTGGATGACTTCCCAACCTAAGTTAAGGTTATTTACGTAAGAAACTGCACTTTAGAGGGGTATGTATAGAAGTTCCAGTGCTACAGGGGGAACTGAGAAATAGATGATTTTGCAGGAAGATATGCGCAAAAGCCCCAAAAGATAAAGCAAGCAAGCAACGATATCTCACCGGGCAGTTCTGTCAAGCAGCGGGGTTCCAGTACCACCATCAACTGCTGCAGCCTCAGTTTCTCCTTCCAAAGCACATACAACAAGACCAAGTTGGCAATAGCCTAACGTTGTAGCTTGAAACCAGGCTAGGTCAACAGATACACCATGCAAGGTCAAAGCAGGATTTGCATGAGTCTCAAGCCACTTAAGGATAGGCACTAGTGTAGTTCTAAGGTGTCCACGACGAACCAAACGCAGCTGGGCATTGAGTCCAGCAACAAGACGATACCATATTGTTGGTGGTACAGCCTGAGCAAGAAAGATACAACCCGATAGCTTTATACGAAAAGATTTCAAATTTTAAAAGAATCAGAAAATTGTGTTTAAGGTTCGCCAGACGTGAAAAACAAACCTGGCTCATGAGGCTAGTGAGCACATTGTCACTGTGGAGCGAAAAAGGCGCCATGTAACTTCCATCACCTCCAAAGATTAAGCACATGGGAAATCTTTGATGAAGACGGGGAGGAAGGTCTGGCCTTTTTTCATCTCCGCCAAGAAAGAAGTCTACATATCCTAGCATTAGATCGGGAGTTGCAGCCACCTACACAAAATAATATATACAGTTATGCATCAAAGTTTCAATAACCCTTCAATGCTAAAACAACAAGACCAAGAACTCTTTGAGACCCAATCAATGTCTCAGCTACACCGACAGCAACCTTGATATAATTCATTCAGCTCTATCTTAAAAAGTGACTTTTCTTTTATAACAAACAGAACAAGTGTGCTTTATTGATAGTTTGGTTATCTAAGAGTGAATTAGGACTGCAAATCAGAAAAAAAATTAGTCACGAGCAAGACATGAAGTTATAAAAGAATCCTTTGCAATTCAAAACCTTTTCAACTCCCAAGTCACTAAAGCTTCATATAAGATGTTAAGGTGCCCTCTTCAGAACAGGCTTGTGCCTGCCGACCAAGTGGACTTTCAATACCAAGTAACTGGTTGCTTCCATTCAGAAATATTAGAAGCTCAACAGCTCAGCCCAGTATCGATTCAACATTCTGCTCTCCATCTTGTCCAGCTTTTGACAGTCAAGGAACGACTATCCATAGCATCTAGTACTTAAAAACACTCCCCACTAACTGCCCCGAGGGATTAACTACTCAGCAGAATCTCATTAAATACTAGAAATTCAGAAACTAGGAAGGTGAGATATCTTGCAACAAGCTGAAAGAGGTCATGCCTATAAGGATCATCTTATACTACAATTAGAAAACTGAGCTTGAGTATTCGTACAAGGTCTTCACTCTTCAGTCAATGACCTTTAAAGCAAAAGAAGCTTCTACTAGAAACAAAAAGTAAACATAGTGCAAACCTTGAGCCCTTCATAAAGAGCACGCGAACGGCAAGAACGTAAGCATGAATGATCATACTCTGATCTAACAAATTCACGTAGGCGCTGCAGCTTCTTTCTCCTGCGCCACTGTTGCCAGGACCACGCAAGTGGGTACGCAAGTATACAAAGAATGCTATAGATTGATCCTTCCCACCATTGATAAGCCGCTAGGGCATTTATCTCCTCGACAAATCTATTAAAAGCATCCTCATATCTACCATCCAAAATAAAGTATAGAAGACAACAAAATATTAGAAGTCAAATGGAAGAAAAGAAAGCAATTATTTTGAGAGACAAAAATGAAATATGACAGTAAAAAAGCAATAAGGAAAAGGGATGATAAGAAAATAAGGGTGCCAGAAGTAGAATCTGTTCAAATGCAAAATCCAATATAACACATGCCCACATACACAATTTCTGTAATTTGTTCAGGTGGAGTGTGTGGAAGATGCCAAGGTTCACTGAAGGTGTTTGGACCCATGAAATACATTCTGTGAACATGGCTCTGGGACTCTTCAGCTCTATTTGTCTCCAAGACCTGTGTGCAAAGAAAAAAAAAGTTGCCAAAATTAGAAAGACTTGCAAAGAAAAGGTTCTAATTCTGTTCTTATTCTAAAGTATGTCAAGAGAAGACGCAAATAATAAAAACCTCATTCAGCGATTCTAGAAAGGGAAAGGAATGGTCAATTTGGGACCCATGTTGAGTTGGTGCTGGCCCTGGTAATTCATCAGTACCAACGAATTTCATCCGTGCAACGCTTAGAACCAGGGCTAATAACACAAGAAGACCAGAAAGCAGGAGGCCAAAAAGCCATGGTCCACCAAAAGTATATATTAACTCTTCCAGAGCAGTATAGCAGTGTGGCATGTGATATCTATCGGACACGCATTTGTATGGACATGGGGTTTCAGCAACACCTCCTGTTAAGAAAATGCTAATGTTCAGAAAAGTTCTACAGCAACTCAAGGCAAACATGGATGAAATGATGACTATCAAAGTATCAACAATACGATTTTATATAGCTAGAAAATTACCAAACTCACTAGAGAAAATTAGAATCTGCGACTACATTTCTGTACAAAAAGAATAAGAAAACAAGCAACTTAGCGACTGTCACCTCGAACTGTTATGTACACAGCACGATGAGGGAGCTCACTAGGGGGACACTGATAACAAAGAGCTCTATCAGATCCAGTGACATTCTTGAAAGTACCCAAAGGGCATTCCTGCATTTCCTCAAAAAGAACTATATCAGATAAGCTTGTTTATTGAAACATTCCCTTATCCTCGACAATACTAAAATAAATAACATTAACTAAGGATTGCCAAGCCACTGGCATGGCTCATACCACTGGCAGGGGCATGGGGCATGCCAATGTCAGCAGGACACCACTCCCCCCTCCCGCCCCCCCCCCAAAAATCCCCCACACACGCCAACCACCAACAGTGGCATGGATTTCTTAAANCAAAATACTGTGATAAGAATGATTTGGTACGCTCTAAAAAAGTATTGACTACCATACGCAAATTCACTACATCAAAAATATAAAATATTGGGGGAGATCTTCTTTTCTGTTTTTCCCCCCACTAAAAGATAATATCATATACTATTGAACTGACTAATTGCAGCAGATGTTAGTAGATTTACAAGATTTACATATTTCAAGTACGGAAAAAACTTGCAAATATTTTCACCTCAAGAAACACTCAAAAAAGGCCTTTAAAAACTCAAAAAAAAATTATTTTCTCGATATGGTGTGCGCACACCCCCGTGCCACATGCCAGCACAACCTCGGCACGGTATGGCACAGATGGCACGGGGCGGCATGGGCAGCATAGGCAATCCTTGACATCAACATTGACAACAGGGATGAAATATACAAAAATTCGGGAAGAGTGAAGACGTGTCAGAATCAGCAATTGATTGCAAAGAAAAAGCGAAAGCAGCTATTGTTTCTTGTATATTTTTCCCTAACAATAGAGTGCTAAAAATTGATACCTCTAAAAGATGGATTAGTTCCTTAGTAATTATTTATAGCCCAAACTAACAAAGCTTAGTGTGTGTGTGTCCCATAAATAACAGATTGTGTCTTGCAATCAATCATGGAACCATCATCCATAAAACAATGATATGCAAAATAATTAACGTCAGCAGTCAATAACTTATTAACTGACTACATATGAACTGATTCCCACTCTAGAACTCGCACCAGCATTAGCAAAAAGGAGTTTAGTAATGCTACCGCTCTTTTTTTTCCCCCTAAAGCCATATATAACTGACAAAGAAGTGATCAAACTATAAAAGCTACACTGTAGCAAATATTAGCATTGCCACTGAAATAATTTCAATTATAAAAAGTACAACATACCTCGCAAAATAATCCATAAAGACCTTTTGGGCAAGCTTTGGCTGTGACTGTCCCATTTTCTCCAGCAAAGCCTTTACCCCTGCTAATGCCTCCCCTATAAAAGAAAGCATAGAGTTCAAAGAAAGAGATACTGCAGCAAAAACCTCCAAACCACAAAATGAACCATTAGCACTTATGCAATTATGTGGCATGTCAATCCTTTGTATACAAGTAACAATACTTGAAAGCTACATAATACATTTAAAAGTCCAAACTCGTTATCCAGAAAATTGAACCTGCAAATGAAGTCTTTCATGAACTACAAATTTGAGAATCCATGAACTATAAATTTCAATAGAGTTCAAGAAATAATAAAATGCATGCACATTCTAGGTGAAAGGGTTGCAATCTCAAATAAACACTAAAAAAAAAATCAAAGAACTGTTAGCACACTGGAAACAAAATCCAAGCTTAAGATTCAGATGATAAAAACATAACATACATATATAAGCAACAAAAACTGAAAATGAAACATGAATTAACAATCTAACCCTGTTAGAGCTTGCGACATCAGAGGGTACTTTTCGCAGTGGAAAAAAGGAGCAACAGTATAGCAAAATGTACAATTCAGGGTGTATAAGTATCAAAACACATTGTCAGAAACTTAAAGTCTGTATAAATGCAAAATTAAAATAGTAAATTGAAGGCACGCCAAAAGGCTCAAAGGCCAAAAGACTAATTACTGCAAATTATCTACATATTCCTGATGTTTACCATTACCGAATCCAGCAAAACAAAGAAAATCAACTAAAAGAGATTTTAGCAAACCTTGAGTTAATGGTTCCTTTCACAGTTGCAATTGGAAGATATTCATCTCCTGTAGGAATGTCCGACCAATGTAAGTGAATCGTTCCACCTCCACCACCACCACCGCCATGGCTGCCAAGGCCACCGCCACTTGAAAGGACTGAGGCTTCACCAAGAGTTAAAGTACGCAAAAACAAAAGAATGGTGCCCCCAGAACCACCACCAGGGCCTCCACTCGAGATATTAGCAACAGCACTGCTGAAACTCTCCCCATTTGCCTCGACCGAACCAAAGATTGACAAACTGGACAATGAATGCTCCCATGAACCCATCACTGCAAATTAAGATCAATAACGCCACAACATGGGCTCAGTACCAGAGAAAAACAACTGACAGCAAAAGAAAAATAAAAAGGCGGAAATTGATAAGAACCCCCTTGAAAATATCGTGATTTTGCACTTTGCCATGTGGAAAAATAAAGACCTACATTTAAGACCACTAGCACTAAATCCACTTCCATACATCATCCATTCACGAATTATTAGAAGATATGAATATAATAGAAATGATTAAAATGGACATAAGGGCTATTTGATCATATTTCAATATTTTTCAGGAAGACTCCGGAAATCGCATATTTTAAGAGGGTTTCTGCAATTTAGCCCCAAAGCAAATAAAACTGCACAAAGAAAGTTAACTGAATATTCGACGAGAAAAAAGTAAATCCCTATTTTGGTTACAACAGTTTCAATTAATTTAATTAGAAAGGCATATACAAAGTTTCAGGGATTTTATCAATAAACAAACATAAACCAATCAATGATAATAACAACCTATTATGCCGCCTCCAGCTGTTGAAGTGTTTATGCTGTCATTACCACTACCGCTACCAAGCTCACAGGGTAAGTCCGGATTACCATATGTGAGGCCACCCTCAACGCGGCTTCCATTGAAGAACCCATCACCACCTTTGCCACCGTGGCCCCCACCGCCACCAAGGCCACTGCTTAGCATGCTTCCTCTTCCAATCCCACCTTTGCAGCCTAGAAGTGGGAAAGCATAAAACATATATTGCACGATGAAGCAGCAAAGCAGATGCAAATTTAGGCAACTAAGAAATATGGTCCCATACACAAAGTTTAGAAGCAGCTGCTATTTTGGAGTACCATTTAAAAAAAAGAAAATAAAAATAAAAATCAAATAAGAAAGAAGAGAGCAAGAAAATAAAAGTCACACGATACTAATGTGGTCCACTTTGAGTAGATTACTAGAGGTTAGGCTTGATTAACTTCAACTTGTATCTATATTAAACCCACTCAACCTAATCTTGAATTTGAGTGGTTATCTAGTTTTGCCATGTTTTTATGATTTTTCAGCCAGACTAAATTGATAAAATTGATGCATCAAAAACAAGTATGAGAGTGTCATCAATTTCGACTCAGAAGGAAGATTGTTAATTATACCCAATCCAGTGGTACTAATTGTTCCAGAAGAATGAACAGTAACACTTCTAGCTCTGTGAAAATGAACAACTGTTCCCTCAATAAGCCCTGCGACATCAATATCTTCAACCCGACAGATCTACAAGATAAAAATGGCCACTGATTAACATCTTTGTCGATAACTACATAGAATAAAACCTAAAACTGTTTACTAGATTTCTTTGTTAAAGGTTCACCTGTAGCGTGAAAGAGAGCGAGGAATTCACATTGCAATCTTCAGGAGGATGAATCAATTCCATAGGGCAGTCTTCTTCTTCACAATTGAGCTTTGGAGCCCTAAAATAGACATACCAAATGGCTAATAATAAGGCAATCCAAACCAAAACAACCAAGTACAAATATACGAACTGTAAATACAGATTGCCGTAGTACTTACATCTCATCACTAGTTGCATTTATTAATGGACCACGTAAAACAGATCCAGGACCAACCTACAAAGAAAATAAAGAAAAATATTTTGCACATAAATAACTATAGATGATTCTAGAAGAAACAGAGCATCTTAATGATTCAGGAATTTAACTACACTAAAAAGGTTGGACAAGAGCCCAGATACCAGCATGAAATTTAACTGCACTAAAAAGGTTGGACAAGAGCCCAGATACCAGCATGAAATTCTACGTACATTTAGACATATTGAACATGGTTTTGCAATATACCTAACAAAGAAATTTGGCAACACCAAAAGTTGTTACACTAATACTAGGCATGTGGCAAATACGAGACATATAAAGAAGCCCGACAGATTCGTGCCTTCAAAATTGATATGAAGTGATACTGGGAATTATCAATCATTCTGCTATTGTTCTTATATAATTAAGGTCTATAATTTGGTTAATTCTTATAGGGTAAAAATTAATGCACAACCAAATAATTATAGATATAAGCTACAGAATTATAAAAAAAAAAGTTTTCAGTTTGTTTTGGTTACATTTATACTGTAGAATAGCGACAAGATCAGACGTTGTGCTTCAATCATATCGCCAGGTCCAGATAAATTGAGCAGACCTTGCCCATGGACTCCAAGATTGGCATTAGAGTGTATCACTGATGATTCCTGAGATACAGCAAATACATTTTTTTGATACACACACAAGGATCAATGAAAGAGTCAAATGTCACCAGACGTGTGTCAGCATTGTACCTTCAAAACAACTAAGTTGCTTGCCTCAAGTAAGGATGTTCCAACTATTGTATCTCCACCTCCGTTAATATAAATTTTCGAATTCCACATCAAGAACATCTTTACAGACATACGCAAAGCACCATATACCTAAACTTAATTAAAGATCACAACATCAGTTATAAATTTTCCAATGTATGAATGCAAAAATATTACACTACCGGATTGCCACATAATGCATGGGGCATTATTTAGCATATTGTAGGGAGTTCCTACAACCTGAGATGAGGCATTTCTTCATTTTTGTGTGTTAGTTTGTAAACCATCCAATTCACTGATTACACGTGCACACACACACACACAGAGTATAAGGAAACAGCATGGCTGCAGAGGATCTGCTTCCTAGCAGAGGAACAGAAAATATGGTAAAAAAGAAATCTATAAACTAGTGATTTACACTGCATAGAAGCACACATATGGCTGTAAATGTTCTTTATTCAACATTCCTAACAGTAAATAAGCAACTAACACAAGAAACACACAAACAAGATAATAAACACTAAAGGAATCACCTTGATTGTTGAGTCACTCATTAGAAGTTCTTCAGCCATAAGTTCGAACTCCGAGTATGGGTAGTGACTTAGACCAAACGTTAGAATACCACCAGATAAAAGGCTAAGCTGTCCTTGAACCTGAAAAATCCAATTAGTAATCTAAGAAAGGACTTCAAAATCTGCAAAAATAATAACTAAAATGGATACACAAAAACAAAAATTGAACTCATTTTTCTACTGTAATCATTCAAAACAATGTTGGCAAGCCATATGTAAAGTTAAAAACAGAACAGGCAAAACATATAAGTATCCACAAATATATCAAAGTCCTACTGTCCTACATAAGTTCAGAAGGAAAGAATCAGCGGAAAGATCAACAGACCACTTCTTCAATGGTAGAAAGGCAGCAAGACACATGGTTCGGCAGCTGCTTAAGCTTTCAAGGACTGAAAAGAGGTCAAACTGCAGTGTTGAAAGTGTAACAGAAGATAAAAGAAGTGAACTATTGCCTCTTGAAGTGGAACAATCATTTTTTGTGCATTAGTAACAATGGGAACCACAAGCAAGACAGTAGTAAAGGTATAACTGCTATAGTCTAGAAAAAGAGATCCATAAGGGGAAAATGTCTGCAATCAATGTGGCCTAGATAATGATTAGGTAGCGATCAAGAATAAGCCAGTTCGCCATATATCAGTTGAAAACATGATCTTATGTCAAGCTGGTTCGACAACACTAAATCTGGAAGCCAACACTAACAGTAGTGGGAATATTATTCAAACTAACCCTTACCATAGGATAAAATCAAAGATGAAACACTCCAACTGGGATAAATGCTATAATAGGAAAGCAAAAAATATGAAGAACTATACCCAAATTATCAATCTGCATAAAACATCGTTTGCTTATTTCTAACACATGGAAGCACACCATCAGTGACAAACAGCAATGCTTTATGTGAGGCAATAAAGTTGATCATAATAAATGTAATAACATAGTGCCCATAAAACAGATTAATAAGATTAATAACTGTTACAATAGCAGAGGCAGGAGCTAACCTGTACACGACTCCAGAGTAAGGGAACAGCAACTTTGGCACAATTTCTAACAAAAACATTTGTCCAAAGTGGCTGGTTAGGAAATTCTAAAAGAAGAGTATCAGTCTGTGTAGTCAAGTTGTGATTGCTAACAATAAGACTCTTAGGGACTGCATCATAAAGAGTCCCTGCAGCTCCAGCATTCTCTGGACAGCCAAAGCTCTTTCCACCTACAGATTCAAAACTTTATGGAGCATAATAAGACAAAAAGCATTGTGAAATTAGTCTAATAAATGTAGTCCTAGCTCAGGCTTAGCTACTACATTTTGCTCTTACATATACAGTTCTACAGTCCTGCTAAGTAGAAAATATAATGGCATTGAAATAGAATTTATCAGAGACTTCAAAGACCAAGAAACCATACAACAAGAACTGCCAAAAATTCCAGCATAAGACAAAGTTACCTTGCTAGTTGCTACCTATCTGCACTAAGCAAATTTGCTACCCTCAGCTGGCTACTCTAACATTTTTCTTCTTCCCGGTGTTCTGCGTGATTGACATATCAAATGCACCACCAAATGGTGGGTTGTTTGCAAATAATATATCAATGGCAAAAATTAAAAAAAAAATTTCTGGTGACCTTTTCAGGCTTCTTTGTCCTTTTACATAAAATGAGTTTGTACGCTAACCCACAATAGGAAGAATAGAGAAGTTCATCCACCAACATCTTTCCATAAAATTCACAAAAGCGAAAACTAGCCAAACGAGGTCCCCGTACTCTGTTTAGTTAAACTTCACATTTGAGCCTAATAACTCTGGTAAAGTTATACCAAGTCTAGCATGAGTTTCAATGAAATTTCCTATTTTAGATCTTCATAGAAAAGTTTTATAATGAAGTTTTTGTCTGTTAGGGTAATCCAAGATGAGGCGAAAATTTCACTAAAAGCTGGCTCCCACTTGAAGTATTAAAAGGGGTCATCAGACGCTCAGACAGGCTTGCTTTTATCCTTTAAAATCAATACTGCAAAAAACAAATACAGTAAATCAATCATCAACAGTCATGTTTTCAATCAATTTTTCAACCTACCTTCAGAGCAACCTAACAAATAGCTTATGCACCAAACGTTTAATCATGCATAAAATGAAAAAAAAAAAAAAAATGCAGTACAACTTAGTAAATAGAAGGGCTACAAAACAATGGCAGCTAGTGTTAACAAGACAGTCTGTAAATAAAAATAATTAAACATAAATATTATAAACTATAAAATAAAACAATTAAATTACCATGAACAAAAGTTTGTGCTTCATCATGCCTGCCAAACACATTTATAGCAACGCGACCTCCTCCTCCTCCCGCCAAACCATTGCCTCCAGAAGCACTTATATTACCACTTCCCTTCCTACATCACCAAACAAACATTAGATGAAAGGAAAAATGATACTAGCATAAAATCAAGAACTTCACCTCAACGAACCAAAGGAGACACAGTTCACAGTAAAGCCAGTATTGTTTTATAAGTTACATCAATCACAAACTTAAACATACATACATTTAATGTGGCACATAACATTGAATAGATTCTATTTTATGACAGAACAAGTAAGAACATGGAAGCAAGCAGAGCGAGAACCACACTACGATGAAGGCACTAAACAAGCTGCTCCTTTTTTTATTATGGAAACCACCGCCCCATTAATTTCCAAGTAAAGATTGCGCATGAAACAGGCACTATCTTCATTCTGTTTTGGCTAGTAATTATACTATCTTCGTTCCTTTATTTTTTATCAAGTTTGCTTACAGTACAAGAACAACCTGAAATTCAACAAACATCCACAAGAGGATAACACGAAATAAAAAAAATGAACTTCATCGGATAAAGTTAAGAGGTCTCACATGCTGGAGGCCAGAATATAGATGCTCCCGCCAGCCCCTCCGCCACCCTTGTCGCCACCATCACCCCCATCTGCAATCACCTCCCCTTCCGCCACCAGCAATTCCTTCACTTCCAGCCAGATCCGCCCGCCCCCGCCTCCACTGTAATCCTTCTCCACGCTTGTCGATCCGCCTTTGCTTCCGTAACTGTCGGGCTCCTGCAGCGACGACCATGCGTACGCATCCCCGCCCCACGAGTCCTCCTGCGTCTGCCCGTCCCTCACGAAGCAGCTCGCCCCCCGACCCCCATGGCCCCCACCGTCGCCGTGCGTCCCTGTGGGAACCCCACTAGTCCGGGGCGGCGGGTCCCCGCCCAGCCCCTTCGTGTTGATCAGCGTCCCGTTCCCGAGGGTGATGTTCGTCGCCGCGAGAAAAACCCTGCCAGCCACGATCGCGGCGGAGCGCTCGAGCCGCACCTCGCCGGAGAGGTTGGCGACGATCTCGCACCCGGCGATGGGGCAGCTGAGGACGACGCCGGCGAGTAGCACGAAACTGCCGCTCCCCTTGATGTAGACATTGCCGGAGAGCTCGACGCTGTGGAGGATCTCGCATCGGGTGTCGAAGTCGCCGGCGCCGCCGATGTCGTCCTCGCAGGACGCCGACGGCCGGTCCGGCTCCGCCGGGGGCGGCGGCGGCGCCGGCGGGGAGTAGTCGTGCCACAGCGACTCGTAGTTCAGGATCGAGAACGCCCCGTCCTCGGAGCCGGACGCGGACGCGAACCTAGGGTTAGGGTTTGCGCCATCGAAAACAACGAAGACGGCGAAGACATAGACGAGGATGAGGATGAGGATGAGGAGAGGAGACGACGCCATGGACGGAGGGAGGAGAAACTCATCACACAAACAGGGGAGAAACCCTAACGAAGTGGGGCGGGGCGGAATCGCTCGGATTCTTCGAGGGGGTTGCAACCGTGGGGGGAGGGGGCGGGGGGGTGTTATCGAAAACTCCGCAAAATTTCGAGGGACCGACTTGTAAATATCCGGAAAAGCGCGTGCCGAAACGTAAAACAAAAAAGAAAAGAAAAAAAGAGAAACACAAACACTGCAGGGATGGGAGGGGAAAGAGAAGAGAAGAGAAGAGAAGAAAAGAGAAGAGGCCGCGGTGGCGAGCGCGTCGGAATTCGCACAAACCCCCTCGGTCACGCTTACGAGGAGATCTTTTCTAATGCCGCGAGGGCAAAGGGGAAAGTGGGGGGGTGCGCGTAGAAACCGCCAAACAAGTGCGGGGTGGCCGGGAGCTGATCTCGGCCGTCCGTCCGCGCATCCGGATTCGTGCGGATGGCGAGTTAATGTGCGGTTGTGATCGGGGCAGGCGTCGCGGCCTCGGAGTTTGGGGGTGGGGAGGACGCACGCAGAACTTGTTTTAAAGGGGTTTCTTACAGGCCACGAAAACACATAAATTATTTATTTATTTATTTAAAAACATGAATTTTAATTAAATTAGTTTTTTATAAAAAAAAAAAAAAATTTGGTTCAGAAAATGTGGGTGATGGGTGCACGACGAATATGAACAGGGACTAATTTCTCCAATTTATTAAAGGCTGCTTGGAGTTATTTATTCTTTGTAAGATAATAAATGTAATGCCACTTGCCCAGTGTACTAATTACAATTTTGTGTAATATTTTATTATCTGCTTTTACTTCCGGCTATGGTTTCGGGACTTTAAATGCTTGAACGGATTTTACAGATGCTATATGACACCCTCCTGAAATAAAATAAAACCGTCATTTCCTTTTACAAGCTTAAGTAGTCGGTGTTTTTATTTTTATTTTTATTTTGAAAGATAAATAGTATATTATTTGTTTTGTGTATTTTATTTAGAAATAAATTTAGCTAAAGATGTGAATCAACTAGGATTCAAACTTGGGTCTCGAATATCAACCACTAAGCCCTTTGCCACTTGCTATAGGGATAGTCGGTAGTGTTTTTATATTTAGATAATTATTTCTGTACCTTTCAAAAACTTCAAAAATATTTTTTTTTGTTTCAAACATATTCCTCATATATTTTTTTATTATTCAAAAAAATCTCCGCAGTTATTACTTATTGAGTTATCTCAAATTAAACGTGAGTTAAATATCTATCAGAATTTTTAAAAAAATCAAAATACTTATTTTATCTCTAACTTAAAAATAAATAAGAAAAATTAGTAAATGATATATTTGAAAAGACAAAAAATCAAAATACTTATTTTGTCCTTAACATGAAGACAAGTAAGAAAAGTTGGTTGTAATAGAATGATATTTTTGAAAAGGTAAAAAATTAAAATACTTTTTTTATTCCTAACGTAAGAGCAATTAAGAAAAGTTGATCAAGATACAAGAATATATTTAAAAAAATAAAATAATAATTTTACGGGGATAACAATGGTTGTTAGCTATTTATTATCAGAATTTAACTTTAAAGATATATATTTGAAATAATTTGGAAAGTTGAAAAAGTACTTTTAATTTTAATTTTTTATAAAAAATAAATTAAAAAGTCTAAAATTTTTTTTCTGAATATGTAAGCAATTGTCCCTCTTATAGTATATCCGACACTCTTATCTAATTTCAATGATGACTAGGCCTGGTCGACTAAGAAATCAAATCCAGTTGAGCTCCTCCTTTTTCTTTATTGCTAGCCCTACGCTGAGTACACTTTTCTTAACATATAAGCATTTAAAAGGAGGAAATATGTGGTACCCCACAGTTTTATATCTGTACAATATGAAGATTCCTTAAATAACCATTATGGCTGAGTATAAAACCATCAATAAGAAGTTTGGAACACTGATCATTCCTAAAGCAAGTAGTAAAGGATTTAGTGGTTGGTATCCGAAATTTTAAATTCGAATCCTAATTGATTCACATGTCCAGCTAAGTTTATTTCTAAATAAAATAAACTAAGCGGATAGCGTACTACCTATCTCTCAAAAAAAAAAAAAAAAAGTTGTTTGGAACTTTGAGCGTTGNGTCTATAGCTAACTTGTGAGTTTTAAATGACTTACTCCAAAGAAGCAGTAAAAAAATTTTCATAAAATTTCTTCCTATAAATTTGAACTCTCTATATTTAGAACTTAAAAGCTCGATTTGGTTTCTATGCAGCGAAAATTAGTTAGCACTGTTTGGTTGCCAAGCATAAAGTTTCTAATTACTTTTTTTCTTTCTAACTGGCTGTCTCTAGAGTAATTGGCAAAGGACTTGGTGATTAATATTTAAGGTCCCAAGTTCAAATCCTTATTGATTCATATTTTCAGCTAATTTTATATCTAAATAAAATAAACAAAGCAGGTAGCGTATTACCTATCTCTCAAAAAAAAAAAAAAAAAATTTCCTTTCTAAAGTGGTAAAGCCATACAAATTAAAGTAATCTATATATTATTTCTCATGAAGTGTGCCACGTGATAATTTTTCTTTCACCTCCTTTCCACTTCTTGATGTTTTGCCTTTCCACCCCTATCTCTGTCCGATACTTCGTTTTTCCACCCGCCTACTTTCGAATTTATGTATTCACATGATCTATTTTCATCTAAACAAATCGTTCTAAAAAAAAAAGTAAGACAAGATAAGATCTCTTCATATTCTTTTTTATTATTTTTTTATTTTTTTTAATGCACAAGAAGGGTTAATTTTTTATCTATTTTAAATATTTTTTTCTATTTTTAAAAATTGTGCACGAATTGAAATTAGGGTTGTGAGGATCGTGGCGACGCAGCGAGGTGAAGTGCGATGAATTTAGAGTCGATGAAAAGAGGAAGCAATGGGTGTGGGGGGATCCAAACAGAATTGATATGACCGTAACCAAAGAGAAGCTCAAGCCGATAATGGCGGTGGAGGCGACGCAGAGAACGTTAATCGCCTCTCCGATCTTGGCAGCACGATCAAGGTGCGTGTAGAGTAGTAACTTTATTACTGTTTCTTTCATTATTATTATGTATAATTTATTTGTTACTGTAAATTTTGTTATATTTATACATATCCGCTTTATATTTATAGATGTCTTATAATAAGTCAAAAATTTAAAAATTTTAACTTTATCAATCTTTTTTCTTCTATAGTATTAGCCCGCCGCAACGCACAGATAACTTTACTAGTATAGAATTAGAGCATGATAACATAAATTCGGATCTCATAAAACTTTTAAAGTTCTAACAGAATAAATAATTATTTCATATAATTTAAGAGAAGCTATAATGAAAATTTTTAATTATTTCATATAATTTAAGAGAAGCTATAATGAAATTTTTTAAAAAATTTTCTTCGACCTTTTAGGCGGCGGGTCAAATTCTTCTTTGTAATTTTCTAGCCATTGAAACGAGCCTTTCGGCATGGATAATGAATGATAAAGTATTAGTTGACAGAGACATTAATTTTTTTGATGGAGATGTGTGGAGAAGACATTGGTGTCTCGTTTTGCTATTTCGGATACATGTGTGTACATATAAGGAATACATTATGTAAATGTAAATATATACATATACATATTTAAGTGAACGTTAGTGGAATCTTAGGTATGGATTAGATAGGTTGACGTGGTCACGTTTTTAATTGAAAAAAGACGCATACATATGTATTTTCTTTAATGAAAAGTCTACTCTCTTGGGGGGAAATTGCTTTACAACTTTTATTTCTTTCTTTTTCTTCTTGGTCTATTCGATCGAGATATCTCCTGCATCTTCAATTTTACTTTAAGCGACTTTACAACGGCTTTAAAACACATTTAATACACTAGTGTTCCTTCGTTCGTTTGTTCGTTCGTCACGTTTACATCATTTTTCACTCATTTTTCACTATCCTTTTTATTTTTTTGTTTTTTTTTTGAACGGGAGAAAAATAACATATTACTTGTTTCGTTTATTTCTATTAAAAATAAGTTTAGCTGGAAATATAAATCAACTAGAATTCGAATTTAGGACCTCAAATACCAACCACCAAACTCTTCGCTCTTTGCTGTAGAGACGGTCGGTCTCTTTTCCCTTCGTTGAAATATATACTTGCACACAACTTTTTCTATTCGAAATTTTAATGAAGTAATAATGATGCATTTAAAAAAATGGGAATCAAAATCTAATAAAGCAATAATTTGAGGCAACAGAATAGTATGTACTATCTCATGTATTAATGGGCCTACTCAATTGGGCCGGGCCAGAAGCTGTAGCTAAATTTTTCTCTCTTTGCGATTTAATGGGCCTGGTATGGGCCTAGGCCTCAATCTTATTGTGCGTATGTGTTCTACGCATGTATCCATAGTAGTTGTGTTTGAAAGGAATAAAGGCGCGCATAAACAGTCTCTCCAATATTGGATGCTAGCTCATTAAGTTTTTAATTTAGTTATTCTCCATGTTCGTAGAGATTCTTTTTTTAAAGGGTTAATTTCATACAGATCCCTGCAAACATATTGAATAGCAAATATATTCCTGCAAAGTTCAACTTCCATAAGTTATTCCCGCAAAAGCTCTAATTTATTCAGATATGTCTCTCTGGTTTAGATCTGTTAAAGAACTATTAATTAACAGTAGAGTTGTGAAATGACTATTTTGCCCTTGCCCCTTCATCTTCCTCTTCCGCTTCATGCTGTGGGAGCGGACGGCGGCGACAGCGACGGCGACGGCGACGGCGACGGTGCGGAGCTTGTCAAGGTTGCGGCCAACGAGGACAAGGAAGAGGAGGAAGGCGAAGGCGCGTCGATGCCATCGGAGGCGCCCGTGATGACGGCCCACGCGGGCACCACGACGGCGACGACGATCAGATCATCGACGACGACGACGACGAAGAAAAAGAAGGAGGAGGAGAAAAGGAGGAAAATGAGAATACGAAGAAGAAGAGGAAGAAGAAGAAGCAGGAGAGGAAGAGGAAGAGGAAGAAGAAGTAGAGGAAGAAGAAGACGAAGGGGAAGAAGAAAAAGGGTAAAAATGTCATTTTACCTTGTTAACTAACAATGGTTAAGTATTTTAACTGTGATTAATTAGATTTTTCTAACGGGTGTTAACGGTAGGGACGTATCGGAATACATTAGGGCTTTTGCAGGGATAACTTATGAAAGTTGAACTTTGCAAGGATATATCTACTATTCAATATGTTTGTAGGAACCTATATGAAATTAACCCATTTTTAAAATATGTATGAGTGTTTGTAAGGGAGCATGAGTGTGTCAGTATGTGTTGCGCATGCACCAAATTGCAAGTTCAATTGTGCCCATGCCTGGGCAAAGAATATAATTGAGAGAAAAAAAGAAGAAGAAGAAAAGATAAAGATATAGTAGGTGTGGTGATAGACGGACCCGATTCGCGACATATGAAAGATGAAATGACAAAAGAATCCGCAATTCATCAAGAAAACATTACTTAATGGAAGCGACAACGTACGCATTCATACACAGAATACGAACATATGAACATTTTTTATCCAGATGTAAATACTGAAAGATAATTGGGTCTGCATCTTATTGAACTACAAATATTTCTAATGAACTCAACCTCTGACGACTGAGGGAGGTAGAGAACTGTGGGAGAGGATAAATCATGTGCATGTCGGGCATTCAATTAACACACACGTTATTTTAAGACTCATTTTTCCCTTTCCTTTCTCAGCCTTAGCTATTTTTATTCTGTAGCTTAGTTCATTCTTAATAAATGAAGAGGAAAGCATACTATTTTTTTTAAAAAAAGAAAAAAATAATAACATGGTATACCATTAATTAGCAACCACAACTACAAAACAGATAATGAAAGAAAATGAAAACCCTGGAGAGAATCTACATCACCTCTATGTCACCACAGTGCAAAAGTGCACATGATATTAATTTCCTTTCTTTTTCTTTTTTTTTGTCCTTACGTATATAGAACTGTATAAGATGGACGCATATTGGGGAGTAGACAAGTGTCAGGATTGCAACACTTTCCATGCGTGCTAGAGCCATTTTGGGGTTCCCCTTATCCCCAAAACTTTTGGAATGTATATATATTTTTTAATGAAAAAGATTGGTGCATTATTTGCTTGTTGTGGAGAGGAAGTGGACATGCAGGGATTCCAAATGCATCGAATCTAAACTAGTAAAAGTGAGAAAAAAAGTCTCCTGTCTCAGGGCTAGGGGGCCGATTTTAGCCATTTATGTCGACTTTTGAAGTTCTTCTTGTTCAATACATATATATAGGCCCTTCTGTACTCATAAGTTTTCGGACATGGGATAAAGAAATGTACAGTACTTAGGATAATAGTGGTTCCCAGTTAAAATGATAGTGGTCTCTTAGAGCTAAATGGATGGTTGGTTGAATAGTATGATCTAACGGGTGGAAATGATCAAAGGGCTAGATCTAACGGCCGAAAACTTATAAGTACAAAGAGGTCTATACTCATAAGAGTATAGTAGCCGGACTCTATATATATATTCTCATTGACTAAGATAGTTCTTGGTTGAGAGATTGGCGTTGTCGATTCGGTCCAAACCGTATTAATTAAGTTTCAATTGTTAATTTTCAATACATATATGTTCACTAATTGTCATGAAGTGTGATTGTGTGATGATTAGTATCTGACCCAATCTAGTTTGGATTGGTTTTGGCTCATCTCTCATCCGTTTTCAAAGGCGAGATATTGGTTTTGAGTCGAAAGACGTCAACGTGAAACTTCTTTAGGACCATTTTTGACTCTCAACCTGTTGTGGATTGATAACCAAGTTGTCGCTAAAAGCAACCAAACTAGCTATACTAAAAATTCGGTTTGGTCTAGTTTGGCTTGAAGAGTCAGGATCGAGGTTAGTTGTTTGGATTGATAGCTTGATGGTTCGGCTTGGGTTCTGGTTTGTAAAGCTTATATAATGGCTTGATTGGTAATTAAGGTTGGTTAATTTTCCAATGATCGATGTACACAAAAAAAAGGTCTAATTAAGTGGTCTCAAATTGCCTATGTAAACTTATTATCTAGGATCTCCCTGACCATTGCCACCTCTATTAGTGAAAAGAGGTGGAATATTGATTTGAGTTTCAGTAATTAGGGCCTAGGAGATTAAATACTGCTGATTCTTCGGAAAAAAAGAAAAAGAAAAAGAAAAAAAAGAGAGCGCGTACAACAGTTAGATCTACAAACGGAATGTTGCAATTACAGAGAGTAATTTTATCCTGAGAGTAATCGATCTCACCCGTTCCAGCGCATCCACACAAATATCAAGATAAATGAACAGCATTTTGCATTTGTTTCCTAGACCTGTACTCTAGCAAAAGTAACTACCGACCGTCCCTAGAGCAAGTGGCAAAGGGCTTGGTGGTTGGTATCCGAGACCCAAGTTTGAATCCTAGTTGATTCAGATTTCCAGCTAAATTTATTTCTAAATGAAATAAACGAAGCGGTAGCGTCATACCTATCTCTCTCTCAAAAAAAAGAAAAGAAAATAAGAAGTACTAATGCATTGAAAAATTGAAAGCTTGAAACATATGCAAATTGCTTATAGCTTGTTATATACCTCCCGCTCGCTCATCTATATCACTATTACAGTACTTTAAGAACTTTATTCTTCCACATAACAAAATATATAAGAGCGCAAAATATTGATTTGCCTTTCGATAACCGCAAGTACAATGTTTGTAATTCACACTTTCATTTGACAAAATATGTAATTTAACTCTTTCATATAAGGTACAACTTTTGTGACCATGCAAATACAAAAGCTGAGATATGGATGTTACAACTTGAGATTTTGCAAAGTGCAACAAAGTAGATTGAGTATCAATTGGTTTTCATAACCGCATTGAGATCTGTTATATATCCTTCCCACTCTGATCATCTGTTACAACAAAGCAAATTTTTTTTTTTAATTGTGAAACATAAATATTTCAGCATATATAGTATTTGTTGATTCTGCGTGAACGATCACCCCAAGGGAAGCTGCTTCAGTTTAATCCAATGAATATACTTCATCTGCAAAAAAGACAGTAACTGATAGTGAATGCTTAGAAACATAGAAGATCTAATGCATCTTAATTTTTTTTTTTCTTTCTAAAATGGTTTAGAAGTACTTTATTCTGAAATCAAAGAAATTAAGTTCATAGAACAAATATATGCATAGAACAAAGGAATTAAGTTAATAACTAACAATTGTCTAAATTCAGAAATAACAGTAGAATCAAATATATGCATAGAACAAGGTATGAATCAACTAGGATCCTCTTTTCATCTACACTTGAATCGTGCATGTCTCATTAACAGGTGACAAAGGTTAAAATCTTGGGTAATTAAGGTAGTAAGCAAGGTTACCTGCCAACCATACACATATAGAGTTCACACATGAGAAATGCAAACCAGTACTAAGCTAAGTAAAACAAAATCAACCATGTGTAGTACATCTAAAGCAAATTGGTAATCACTCTACACAATCACAAAACTTGTTAGAATTATTGAATTGAAGAAGAAAACAACAGCAAGCAGCAGTAAAATGAAGAGGCAGGATTTGCAAATTGTTGACAGGTAGAGAAGTGAGCACACATAGCTTCAAGCATGGAGTCCTTTTTCATGCAAGAAAGCACCATGTGTGCTCACTCTCTTCTGTCAACCAACATGCTAAAACCCACAAAACCCTACTAAGTAAGAATATTAGAGAGGTAGAGATAGATATAAAGATAGTGATAATGATATATATATATATATATATATAGAGAGAGAGAGAGAGAGAGAGAGAGAGAGAGAGAGAGAGAGAGAGAGAGAGAGAGAGATCTAACAGGGAAAAGAAAAAAGTGAGGTTGGTTAAGTGGCTGACAGATAGAGCAGTGAGCACGCATAGCTTCGAGCATGACATCCATTTCTCATGCAAGAAAACACCATGTGTGCTCACTCTCTTCTGTCAACCTCTACTCATCCCCTCTTCAATCTCCGTACTCAAATATATATATCTCCAAAAAAGTAAAACCCTAGTTTTCTTTTATAAAAAAGGAAAAAGGAAAACCCTAGCTAACAGGAGACAAAAGTGGGGTTGGATAATGGCTGACAGATAGAGCAGTGAGCACGCATAGCTTCAAACATGGCTTCCAATTCTCATGCAAGAAAACACCATGTGTGCTCACTCTCTTCTGTCAACCTTCACTCATCCCCTCTTCAATCCCCATACATAAATATAAATATATATATGTATGTAACCCAAAACACAACCCTAGTTTTTTTGAAAAGAAAAATGAAAAGGAGCAAACCCTAAAAGGAAACTCTAAAAGGAAACAAAAGTGAGGTTGGATAATGGCTGACAGATAGAGTAGTGAGCACGCATAGCTTCGAGCATGCACTCCATTTCTCATGCAAGAAAACACCATGTGTGCTCACTCTCTTCTGTCAACCTCCATTCACCCCACCTTCCTCTGCAGTAGAGATCAGAGAGAGAGAGAGAGAGAGATGGAGAATGACTATGACTAATGATGATGATTATTATGTCATGAAGAGTAGCCAACTGGTTCTATGTAGATTACTGTTTATTTGGATGAAGAGGAAGGGAAGGGGTGGGGGGGTATATATAGTACAGGAGATGGGAAGAGGAGGGGATGAGAGAGAGAGAGAGAGAGAGGGAGAGGTGATATGGGTTGTTGTTCTTTTTTCCTCTTTGAATGGAATAAATGTACAGCTGCTACCCTCATTGGATTGGATCCTCTCAACTTAAAATAATAACCATCTCTAGCGATTGTTCCTATCTTCTCTCAACTAACTTCTCAGAAATGAACCCACTATCCAATGCACCTTGTAATTCTAAATCAACTGCCCACCTCCCTCTCCAACCAATCACCTCTCTCTCTCTCTCTCTCTCTCTCTCTCTCTCTCTCTCTCTCCACACACAAAATGGAACAGGAATATTATCTTGAAAACGGCCTCCATCACAAGACCATTTGAAATAATATATTGTTTTATCTACCTCATCATACTAAGTGCTGGAAATATTTTATAGGGAAAGAAGGGGTTGAAACAAACAGTGATGGAGAAGATAAACTAGTGCATGAAAAAAGAAAGGTTCTATTACTTATACCCTCATCTTAGATATAGCATGCGCAAAAAAGAGGAATGAATACCTCCTGAATTAAACAAGATCAGGAATGTACATAGCTGATCTATAGGAAATTGTTATACCATTTGGGCCATTAATTTATTACATTAAAAAAAGAAAACAAAATCAACAAATATCAAATATTTAAAGGATAACTTTGCATGAGCAAGTTAGATTAGGTTGTTTTTGGATTGATTTCTAACTCTATGGAGTAGCAGTTTGTGTTGGGATGCGAATTGTTATTGTGCTGCATTTATATCCTCAACTAATAATTAAGTTGCCTAGAGAATCATCTTACTTAAAAAAAGAAAAAGAAAAAAAACCTCCATGATTCTTACATGTATGCATAAATGATGAGTTGTAGGAAAAATGTCTCAGTTGCACCATGTCAACCTTGTCTCAAATTGCACTCCTTAGATTCATCCATCATATCGTAATCTTTGTTTTAAAAAAAATTTATTATACTTTTGATGGCTAAAGATATAAATTACGTGGTGCAAGTGTGACGTATATATATAGAATATTTTTTTATTTAGCTACTTAGCGCTGGTGGGACTGTTTATGCTAATTAATTCTTCAAAGGAGAAAACATAATTAAAGGTACAACAAAAAATACTCACAAGAAAAAGGCAAGCAAGGAACAAACTTGTTACGTGATCATGATGCTCTCTTAGCCTCTCTTCCATCTTAGTTCCTCCCTTTTTTAGCTAATTCTAGTTTTGAGTACAACACTAAACAATGCGCGTGTTCTCTTTTGAGTAAAAAATATGTAGCTTCTACATCAAAAGAAAGAAGAAAAACAAGGGCGGGGCCGAGGTATGGGGATGGTCAGGGTAAGTGTTGTCGTTTTGCTATTAGGGGAAGCCGCTTTTTTTCATATTTTATTGGTATTTAATGTGGGAAAAGTTTGTCCTTTTCTTTTGATAGGAATTTTGTGGAAAAAGTCGAAGAATTTTTTTGGGCTCGGTAGAGTGGGGAATGGGCATGCATGAGGATGCCTTTCGATTTGATTCTTGGATGGAAATTCAATAAATAATAATAAGAATAATAATATGCTTATAAATAAGTTTTATAATAATATTCTATACATTTGCTCATTTGGCTGTATTTAATTAGTAAAAAAATGTTTCAATTACAAAACGATTATTGTGATTTGCAAAATCAAAGAATAAAATCTAAGTATAAAAATTATTTATAAGCACCGCGTTTGTTGAAATTTATGGTAGTAAAAGTAGAGTCAAAATGGGGTCAAAAGTGTGCCAAAGTTATGAGGTCATACGATTCCGGAGAAAACAAGTCCACCGAGTTATTTGTGGATTCAGTGAACTGTGAATCAAAGAGGCCTTCATGGAGGGTCTACCAAATATATATGCTCCCTTAATTACATGATGAAAATTATATGAATAATATATAGGTGAAAACATGAATCTTATATGGACCACAGGTCATTTGAATTTGGCTATTCAATCTTTTAAAATTTTAATTTTGCTATCCAATCTTTTGATTTATTTGATTTTAGTTACGCAGCCGCACTTTGACTTTAAAATTTAAGACAATTGCTTAATTTAATAAATTTATAGTTATAAAAACTATATAAAATAAACTACATAAATGCGTACAGATAAATGAAGTCAACGTGTAAAATCAAACAAATTGAAAGGTTAGGTAGTAAAGTAAACTCAAAATTTTGAAAGATTAGATAGCCATATTCAAATGATCTATAGTTTAAATAGATTTTGTATATTTTTATCTTATATATATTATTAGAAAAGAGACATTCAATGAAAGAGGTAACAGAGTGAAGATTTAATTCTAAATTTTCTTGTGGATCCTCACAATCATTATCGACGTATTATCTGAGAAGATAATACGGCACAAATTAAATAATATATGTCTGAGTTTTGATTATTTTAGTCAAAAGATGACTCGGCAAAATAATTTTTTTAAAATATTTCAGGTGACTAGTTTAGCAGGAACAAATTCTCAAGAACTTTATAGGGGTAGTACTTTCCACGTACAAACAACTAACTCAGCAAGCACCTGAGAATCGTGCAAAGCTTAGATCAATCAACTTACAGCAACACGACGATCCCGACTTGTACTTTACTATTTGATATTTTTTAGACCGTCAGATTATTGGGCTATTTTGAACTTTGATTGGTCTAATAAGAGGCTGGTTGGTTTCCCAAAAAAAAAAAAAAAAAAAAACTCTTTTTTGAAATTTTTTTTTATATTTATGGAAAACAGCTTTTATATAACTCTTAATTTTCAGAAAATAGTTTTTTTGATTTTTTTTTTCAGATTTTATTAAAAAATCTATTTACGTTCTCCAACATTTTTTTCTGAAAAATAAGAGTTATATAAAAGCTGTTTTCCATAAATATAAAAAAAAATTTCAAAAAAGAGTTTTTCGCAGTTTTTTTTTGTAGAGAACCAAACACCCTCTAAGAAGATGAATAATGCATTTATAAACACATCTTATTTCCCTAACTTCAACATACGCTGCATTTTTACCCTTGACGGGGAAAAAATAACTTAAAAAATACATTGACTTTTTAAACACTTCTTGAAATAATATTTTTTTTAAGAAATAAGCCAAGTTATAGGAAGAGGCAAAACATTCAATAGAAAATTAGATTTTGTTCTCGGACGCAATTAGACAAAACAAAAATATGCCACCGTGTATTAAATTTAAAGGATAAGGTATTCCACAAAAACGAAATATTTGAATAGTACAAGGAATGTTCATGCATTTTACCATTTTTTTTCTTGTATGAAAAAAGCAATTGGAATTAGGCATCAATACCACCAGAATTTTTAAATCCACAGAACATACGTTGAACTTGGCTACACGTAACGCACATTTGACAAAGTTCTGGTAAAAATACCAGCTACATCATTATAGCAGTATCTCTAGGCATGTTACAGAGAAAGAGAATATGCATAGTTTATAAAGAAATAAGGCTACATTTAACTTCGATAGGACATATATTTAAGCAGAACGAGTGCTCTTCCATAGGTACGCAGCAGCTAATGGAAAAGGTTAAAACATTCTCCCTAGAAAATGGTAAATAAATGCTCTTCTCATGTTATATGATACAAGGTGAGGACCATCTCCATTGGAATAATCTTTGGAAGCTATGGTGGATAATTACAAGAATGGAAATAGATCAAAGGGCATAACATCATCGAGCACTTGGCTACACCGATCGGAACAAATGAAAGGGCCCAGAATCATCAGAACACTCTTTCGGCGTAGGATACTTCACAACGATGAGGATGAAAAGGAAAGAAATATCACCCTGCCAATTAGTATATCCACAGCATATATATGCATGCAGATCTGTCAACCCCTTATATTTCCTTAATGAGGCATTTGCCCCGTCTCTCGAGCTCATAGAGCATGACTAATGCCGCCGAATCCTGCGAACTCTTTTTATCAGGGCGCCGTTCTCCCGTGAGGTTGATGACCGCACAATTCGGTAGATGCAGTGTGATGTTTGAGACGAAGATTTGAGGTCCTACTCCGCCCCTCAAACCAGGGCAAACTATATCCTCGCTGCTTTCCAAATCCCAAAAAATAAAAGAGAGAGAGAGAGAGAGAGAGAGAGAGAGAGCACCGAAAGAAAGAAGATTAGAGAATGACGATTACGGAATGAAAGCAAAGGCCTTATTCTAAACCTAAATTCTGTGCTATTGTCAGTAATAAAATCTGTTATGTAGAATCAAAAGAAGAAAATTTGATTCAACTGCTGCATTTAGCATTGTTTTGTTTCCAAATTCTACTCTTTGAGAATGAAGGCACCTAGGCATGAACTTTTCTATTTATATTATTTTGGTTGGCTAGCTCATCTAGTTTTCTAAATTAGAAACAAAGAAAAGGCACTATTAAAGTTACTATCACTAGTACTTAGTAATTTTCTGTTGACCAACAAAAAAATTCCAAAATATATATATATATATATATATATATATATATATATATATATATATATATATATATATATATAAGTCAATTTACCAATAAGGCCCAAAGTTCAGATCCAACTAGGCCTATCAAGCAATTTTTTTGACAAAACAAACAGTCTCTGCCCATTTAATACAAATATAAATTATTCGACCTATCAAGAAATCTTAAGTGCATGGAGTGTTTAGAATAAAATACAAAGGACATGGTTGTCTATGAGCTCAAGCTTTGTAAGGAAATGGGGTTTTCACATGGTGGCAAGATTTATGATGCATGTACATGTTTCTACTTAAAAGGCTTCACTATGTACCATAGCAAAAGTAATGTAAGTATATCCAGTCCCATACTTTAAAAAGAAAAGAAAAAAAAAGAGTATATCCAGTGCCACTAGGATTTTCTACAGTACCTCAACTTCTCCGCATTTGACTCAAAGCTAGGCATCGGCCACTGCAATCTTTTACAGAGCTCATACAGTGCAGTTCGAGGCCCTCCTTTCTGCATTTTGACAGTCAAATGTGCTGCAAGAAAAGGCAAACAAGTTAACTCGAGAAAAATTATTTTTATGGTGAGTAACCCAACCAGGAAATACAGGGTGCGCCATCAGTTAAACAATGTGATAGCTGCACTTTGTTCAAACAAAGCTTATCCTGGATTGGTTGCAGAATTTTCATGCTTGTGCAGAGGTTTTGCAATCTGCTAACATTTTTTTTAGTTTTAAGGAGAAGAAATATGAGTGGAACAATAATTGAAGATGTGGCCAACAATTTGACACTTGCTGCAAAAAAACTATTCTTAAAGGAACTTCATCTTTGTTGCTAGCATTCCATTCATGCGGTTTTAAAGTTAATCTCCAAAAGATTAAAATCCTGCATTCTATGCTAAGTATCTTCCACATAGATATACTAAGTTTTCTATAAACCGTTACTAATTCTAAGAAAAAAACCAGAGATACCAGGTGCGCTTAGGACAGAATCACCCCTATTGTTTCCTGAATCAGTCAACTCTTTCTCCCTTGGTTGTGTTGGCTTGTCCTTATCCATAGTGATGTCATGAGAATCTTCAGTATTTTTTATCTCGACATCATTTTCTTCAGATTGCCTTTTGGATGCATACCTAGAGTGGTATAGTCCTCTTTCCTGCAAAGAAAAAAAACCTTCTGATCTTAACAAATCAAGATATTTAACTACAAATGAAAAAAGCGCCAGTATAACTGATAGCTTCAAAAGGCTTCTAATAATAATGAACAACAAAAAAACTGCTTGTTGTGTATACATGCCAAGTGATTAAGACATTGTAGGAGAGGTGAATTATGACAATAAACTAATTTACAAAGAAGCAGCTAAAAGAAGTAGACAAGCGACAAAAGATGCAAGAACTAACCTCCAGGTCCTTCAATAATAAGAAAGCTGCTTGACCTTTTGCATCCTTTTTACTCCTTTCACGGCCTTGCCTTATTAATAGGACATCCTTTAATTGAACCTCAAGAATAGCAACTACTACATCTCTCTCATTCATGCAAGATACCTTTAAAAAATACCCATGGTGGCTGCACAACTCAGTAAGCTCGCGATAAGGAGCCAGCTCAAGATTCTCAGGTGTTACAATGGGCGAAAGCAATTGTTTGAAAATCTCCCACACTTTATTCAGATCGAGCTTTGTGTCTATCAGTATTGCACCTGCTATACTTTCTACAATGTCTCCAAGTACCTGCAAAATACAGAACAACGCAATGAGCGGCAGCATATAACAAACAAACTATGGGCCATTTGCATTTCAATTTTTTTTCTCTGAGAACTCGAAAATCTTTTGGCAGTTATATTATCACTATTTGGGAATTTTCCATCTATCACTGCAAAAGCACATATTTACACACGTTTTTCTGTAAAATCTGATATTTCAGATGAGCCCAACAAAAAATGTAGTTTCATTTAAATTAAAGAATCACTTACCATAAGTTCGTTAGTCATCCAACTAACGGAGGGAAACTTGGTTTTCTATAAGAAAAAGTTAACTATTTGGTGGTGGTACAATTATGGATCCAAGGGCTAAAAAGTTCATAATAGGCACTATTCATGCGCTTGTAGAAGCACCCAAGATGGAATCTCTCTCCCTCTCTCTCTCTAAGTATTGAGCTGGAATACTTCTAAAAGTATTTACTATTCGCTTGTCTACCAACTTTTTAGCCCTTGGATGCCTAATGTTTACTATTTGGTGGTGGTACTATTATGGATCCAAGGGCTAGAAAGTTAGAAGTGAACAGTAGATACTTTTAGACATATCCTAGCTCAACTCTCTCTCTCTCCATATATATAATTTTTGAAGGTGGTACATATGTAAATATCTATAATTCGTGACAAATGGACTGTAGAAACTTACTTTAGGCCCTTTAGATAGACCTTTCAACATTAAGGAGTAGTTCTCCTCATTAGAATCTTCTAGTCCTTTTACATACTCTGTTATCTGCTCTAACAGCAATCCTGAACCATGTTGCAGATGATGCTGAAGCTTATGCTTGACTGCAACTTGCGCAAAATTCTCATTGTTTACAGATGCCGATCGTAGGTCTGTCAGCTCCCCAGGGTCTACATCTTCATGGTTCTTAAAGAGGTGCCAAGTAATGAGTATGTCCAGCACTGCATCACCCAGAAACTCAAGCCTCTGCAATATTAAGTTATTGTTGTGAAGCAATTTTCAGCGGAGGGTAAAGAACGTACAGCAAAAACGTTAGAAATTGTTAGTACTAGTACAAAAGAATAAAGGAACTTTTTGCATATATAACCCATAAATATAAATATCTGTACGCTTCAAAATTTTGTGCTTATACCAATAGAAACGCTCATTTTAGCATTATATGTCACTTCTGCTCCATCGCAGAATCTTAGAAACTCAAGGACAAAATGACCATTATAACTCTAAATTCATCTGCACCACTACTCTGATAACCTCCGGCACCTAGCAGTCTATTTCTAATCTTTTTCTAGGAAAGTTGCTGCAAATGAGGACAATTTCCATCATATCCACCAGTTCACTAAGGTTACCTGGGGCTTTTTAGTTCTGCTCAAGTTAACACCATGCTCACAGAACAACATATACAAAGTAAGATATACTTTCAAGGGAACCCACTTTAGAGTGGTATACATGCCAAGATGTGTATTTTCAAGGATATACATGCAAAAATTCTAAGAATAAAACAAAAACAAGACGCCACTACCTGATAGCAGTACCAAGCTCCTAACTCTTGTCGAGATGCATGTGTTATTGCCTCCAACAAAAGACCTTTAACATCAAACCTGTACCCCAGTTTTGCTTCAAGTATTTCAATCTCATCAATTTTAGGAAGGTAACCCCATATAGATGCGGTCCTCGTGGCCTCAACAATAAGTTCATGCTCGAATTCACAATCAATTCCAAACCATTGTAAAATTGCAATTGCCGCACTTAGTCCACCCCCAACGTAATATGCTCCAATCAGAGCCTCAACACAATCGGAAATTGTTTTAGAGCAGATCCACCTGTGCCCTTTGTCGCAAGACTTCCCGATTACAATAGACTTATTGTCATCATTGACATAAATGCCCTTCTTTGAGAAACCGGAATCTTCCACAGGACACTTACAGGGAACAGGGCGTATTGAAATTTGTCCAGGAGCAAGCCAACGGCGGGGATCAAATGGAGAATCACGAATGTAACCCTGTTAAAAAGCAAGCCAATTAGTTACAGCAGAAGGTTAATAATACAGAAAAATCAGCACTACCTTGATATGGTAAACATTAAATGTTTCAGTCTAGGACCATATACCTATGTTATGCAGAGCATTAGGCTTTTCTTATAAAACAAAGCTCATTCTCTGTCAAAAATATTCTATCTTATACATATTTTATTTTTCGCTAATAGAGTCACAGCGAAAATAAGTGAATGGTCAAATTTCGGTCAATAATAACAAAATTCTTCCTGTTTGTGAAAGAAATCAATCATTAACAAGCGTGCGTGTCATTCAGACCTTAAGATCTCCCAGATGTTTACAAGCGGCATTCTTTTTATGGCTAGATAGTTTATATAAACTTAAAACAAAAACAAAACAAGAAGGATATATTATGCTAGCAACATCTATGCAAATTTCAGATTCGATGACATTCAACTTACTAAGAACTAATGCATCACTAAAGAAAACTGAAGACAGACAGCTTGCAAACTCTGGGATAGTCCAAGCTTATTACGAAACCAAAATACTCGGCATTACATCCGCTATAAAATTATCCTTGATTCTTTCTGCTTTCCAATTTCTTTAACGATCTTTCTAAGGTAGGATTACAAGGTTTAGAAAATAATTGGCGAAAATCAATAAGGTTCATTTTCTGTTAAACAATAGAATATCTGGAAATGGATAACATACTTGTATGTTGCGTTTCATACCCAGCCTATGAAGCGTGGCATTGCAGATAATTTGGGTCCTTCGGGAAGATAGCTGCCCCTCGTTCTTCTCAGGAAATTTTAAAAAGAGATGGCAGGTCACTGCATATTTTAGTACAGAGTCCCCTAATAGTTCTAAACGCTCCAAAGAGAAGTCCTCGCAGCATCTCATCGTCGTAATTGCTTCCAAAATCTAAGCAAATAAAGATCTCATCATAAGGTGACAACACATATATTGCACAAGAACACATGGGCTACTTTGAGAGACATGTATCATACCAGAGAACTTGGTATGCAAGAATTGCTTGGATTAAATGCAACTTCCCTTCTAAGTTGGCTGGCTAACATTAGAGATTCCATTCGGTGCATTAAAGAAGGCAACAGGTAAAAAGATTTCAAAACATCCAAAGGTATATTGATGTGAACTAGAAGCTCTGGAGGCATGTGAACATGATTCTGTGGTTTTCTTACGGGTATGCTGCCATTGTGTGTTTTTGCCGCAACTGCGTCACCTTCAAGAAAGAAACAAAATACAAGAGAAAAATATAACATGAACATCGTATGCAAAATATGGTCAATATAGTCGATCTTACTTTTAATATAACTAAACCTGGAACTACTATTAAGATTCATTTCAAGAAACCACAATTTTAGACTCAAAATTGATGAGGCATCAAATTTTGAAGTCCAGACTCTGTAGAGCAGAATGAAATGCTACAAGGCTGAATCATCAGTGGAGCATCATTTAATCAGATTTAGCTCTTAAAACATCTAAAAGAAGAATCACAAACCTTCATCCTTGGATTTTGAAGATAGAAGGTTATGTGGGTTATGGCTATGCTTCAATAACAGTAAAGGTTGCGTAGAATGCTTTAACACAATGCCATACCTGTATAGTAAACAAGTTCAGGACAATCAAAGGAATATTAGTGCATATTCTTCAAAACAAGCAAGGTCACAAAAATTATGCTCACATACTTCTTGTTAAAGTACTCTGAGAATGTCTTGTATGCTGATGCTGGATTGTCAGAAGCCCCATCAAATGGACTATCAGCTGATAAATCTGTACTGACTTCAAGAACAGAATATATCTTCCCTGTATGGATAGCCAAAACTACAATATTCTTAACATTCTGACGCACTTCAGACTTGTTAGCTAAGTGAATAATATCTTCTTCTTCGTTGGTGCTATTATTGCTTGACCCGTCAAGTAAGTTATTTTTAGCTGTTGGCGAGTGAATATTTCTCATAAGCCTAACGAGTGAAGCGCTTTCATTAATTCCTTCCCAGTTGATGCTTACACCACCATGATCTTGAACACTTGAAGGTTTCAGGGGCAAAAGTAAATACATGTTTAAAGTGCTCCACAGCAAAGTATCATCTTCTTTTAGCAAGAATTGTCTGGGAACCCCGGATAATTTTGATCCCATGAACAATTTGCCAAATAATCCGTTAAAGAAAAGTTCCTGGAACAGTTTCGCTTGCTCCACCTGAGAGGAAAAGGAAAAAAAAGGGAAATAGTTGAGATGTTTTATTATACAACATTAAAAAGCAAGGAAAAAAGTTCAAAACAATTTCCAACTGGTGATAGAGACCTGCTCCATACCCAACTCGATTGGCCCGCATCGAGAAACAGTCGCCTTAGCCATCTTGTCAAGCAAGTAAAGATTCAGTTCTAGAGAAGCAACATCTTCATCGAGTGTTGCATCAATTAATAGAACAAAGTTCGAGTAATTCTGGCCAACTTTATCACACTGGAATTCTAGCTTATAACCCTGTAATGTCACGCCAGCCTTCTGGTGGGCCCAAGTTCCTGACATAGCAGAAATAGTGGTTGTCCCATGCAACTCCTTTCTCTTCGTTGTTCCTGCAGAAGCATGTTTGGGAAAGATTGCTTGTTAACAATAATAGTGCTTTTACAAAAATCTTCTATTAATGAATATACCTCAATAAAATCAGAAAATTCATATCCCCTCAAAAGTGCAGTTACTTACAAAAATGCCCTTATCACAAGTTGCAGAGTCATCAAATTCAGAAGGGGAAGTCAGTTTTTGTATTGGATAAAGTTTTTTAAAGAGGGATCTTCTAAGTAAGGGCATTTATGGAATGAAATACGCTTTTTATGGGCATAAGTGGAAAATTAAGATTTTGCAGGATTGTGTATGTATATATCTCATAACAACATGCCTGTAATTTGCGATTCGAACAAAGCAACAAATTTTACCTGCACCATCAGCTGTCTTTTTTGTTTTTTTATCATTCTCATGTTCCAAAATTTCTTCAATACGAGGCGTGAGATAATCATCAAGTGCTCCCATCTTATGCAGCTTTTTGCAAGCATCAAGGCATGCAAGTTGCTTTGCTTTGTGGGAATTTCTACTGACAGGGCCAACCAATGTTTGGAAAACAGCATTAGGAGGTAATGTTAATGTGCACTCATAGGAACCACCATACTGAGTGAATTGGAAAATTGGTCTTGGAGTGTAGTATCTGTAATAAAATGACAATCATTAGATAATAAGAACATCAAAAATATCTTTGTTTACATATATATACCCTCACAAGATCATTTATTATACATATCCCCCAGTAAACTTTAAATTTCAATATATGGCCCTTGAAAGTGTAGTTTCTCACAAAAATACCCTTACTATAAGTTGGAGCATCATCCAATTGATGGGGGAAGTTAATTTTGAACGTAAACAATTACTTTGAGCAGGGGCATTTTTTGTAAGTATTTTTGGGGCATATATTGAAATTCAGATTTTATAGGGGAATATATGCAAATATATGATTTTGTAGCGGTATGTGTAAAAGCATCTTTCAAATAAGATTGCAAACATTTTGCGCTATCGAGTAAGAAACATATCATACTTATCTCTAGGGAGCCTTTCGCAGTATTTATAGATGAGGCTGACACTGGAATCAACAGTTACTCTTGCACCAGTTGAGTCAATGTAATAATCATATGTTTCTTCATCACCGGGTAATTTAAATGAGTAGGCATCGGGGTCTCTATGTAAAGTTGTGTCTGTCATAGAATGTTTACTCCTCATAATATCAAATAGTAGATCTCTTTGCATAACATTTCCCCTGTTAAGTACGTACATAATTAAGAGAGTAAAGTAACAAAAAGGAATATAAGAAACAAACTGCAAAATATTCTAGTGCTTTATGCAGTTATATGAATTTGAAACGAAAGGGTCAAAATACTTAGGCGTGTGCATATCTATAACTGACAAGAAGAAAACTGAAAAGCACATAACGAGTGTCAGGTCATGAACCATGCCCGTTATCGAATAGAGCATGAGTGTCCCACAACAATTACATCCAAGTTTGAAATTATTGCATGCACAAAAGAAATGGTCTTTTGCATATATATACCCCTGCAAACATAAAGGATATCTCAAATACTTGCAAATGCCTTTATTTGCAAGGTTGTACATGAAAAAATCCAAAGAAAAAAGATCTGGGTGGATAATGATGAGAAGAAGCAGCTATTATACCGCTCAAGCATGATTATATATTGAGAAGCAGACTGCCGTGCTCGCCCATGAGACTGAACATAACTACGAACTGTTTTCGGTAAGTCAAACCTTATCACAAATGAGCACTGCGGGACGTCAATGCCTTCTTCAGCCACATCAGTCGTAAACAGTAAGTTAACCTAAAAAAAAAAAAAAAAAATTCTTGTGAGGAATTAAAAATTAATTGCTTTTTGCCTACGGTTGACTAATATGCAATACCTTTCCAGATCGAAATGAATCTAAAGTCTCCTTTTGCACTTTAGGGGTCAAAGCATCTACCGAAGAACTCCCTCCAGTAAGGTAAGAAACAATGAAATGTGATAAATAACATATTTTCCTTATCAGCCGCTCTACCACTCTAGCAGTGATGATTCGCTCCACAAATATGAGACAAAGCACTTGTCTGGGCACGCTGTCAACAGAGTTAAACTATTAACAAGAAGTTGTGAGGTGCCCAAAAAAAATAAAGGATTAACTGCAAGTTAGCCCCTAAAGTATGATCTGATTTAAATATCGTCCTCGAGAGTGCTGTTAAAACAAATTAGTCGATGAAGTTTGACTCCCATTTGGTTTCATCATCAAACTTTCAATTTTAACAATGCAGTCCTTCAAGTTTGACCCAAATTTCTATTTAGTCCTCAGAGTTTCTATTTTGACTAATCAAACTCTAGTGATGTTGCTTATGCGGCACCTTTTACAGACAGAAGATGCACAAAAGGGCTAAATTGCCATGCATAACAAACATCAAGGCCTAGCTTGTTGTAATTGAAATAGAGGATTAAATTGAAATTGAGGTCAAACTTCAGGGACCACATTTGTAGTTAACCCATAGATAAATGAAGTTTAAAAGGGAAAGTCTTTTACCCAAATGATTGAAAGATTTGAATAAGTTCATAAAGCTTCGAAGATACATAGCCCAATTTTGTTGCTTCTAAACAGCCACCTTCAGAATTTAGAAGCGTTTCATAACCTAAAAAATGACAAAAGATATAAACATATTGATAGAAATTCAACCCATTATTATAATTTATAAAGCTATGGCCATCGCATCATCAATACAGTGCTGTTATACATATGACGGACATGATGAGTTAAACAGCTGGCTGGTACTCAAAGCATGCCAACTGTTGATATGAGGAAAAAAATAAATATATATTATAAAAGCATATCCAGGAAAATCAAATTATTCTACAATTATTTTACAATAAATCTAACATGCAAGAAATTGAAAGTTTTGCTATACCAAAGGCACTCGGGTTCTTATAGAAATCCCTCTATACATTATTCAGCTCTTGATCCCTCTATACATTTTATTAAGTTGTCTCTGCAATCAATTGAATATGCTGACTTCGAACATTACATTTTTGAAGATCACCACACACCTTAGTGACACGGACTGAATTGATTGGTAAAGATAATCTATTAGAAAGCTTAATAAATTTGACCCATGAAACACATAATCAACCACAATACCATCATGCAAGTTCTCTTCAATTGTATGCAAAACTTCCTTGAGGAAATCTTTATGGTGCTGCAAATTCTCCAAAGAAAGATTGCAACTATCTGGAGTATAAGGTAGATGAAGGGTTTCTGTACAGATTTTCGTAGCCTACAACAGGAAAATGAGAAAAAAGGATAAGTTTATAAGAATATAGTAGAAAAACCATATGACAGGGCAACCTGATATAGGTAGCACAGTATACCTCAATAGCACAAATAAGACCAACATCATCAAGGCAATGGCAGATCTTTGCATGATTATTAGACAGACGCTTTCTAGATGCTTTGATTATTTCATCGGCATCTTTATACTGATAAGATGGTGAATTCTGCAACTGGGCTAGTGAATTATCATACTGCATAAACAAGACACCACAAGAAAAAACTTTCATGTCAGAAAGGAAAAATAAAAGAAAAAATAAATTATAGATAATATATTAGAGCAAATGGTAAAGGAGATATGAAAGACCTTAGATAGCAATTCTCCCAATTGTTCTTTTAAATCGTCATATAAAGCCAGCTTTGGGTCATAATATCGATTGACTTCTTTTGCTGAAGGAACAAAATACTCTATCTCGCTTCTATCTGCTACCGTATAGATCTGCAAAGAGAGAATAAAGCAAGGGGATGTAAGTGACATTATACTGGTATTAGGAAAGCAAAATGTAAAACCATATGCAGGTGACTAATAGCATCATCATCATTATCCACAACTATTACAAGGCAGGGGGGACACACTGTTAATTAATAGCGCCATCACTATCCACAACTATTATAAAGCAGGGGACACACACTGTTAATTAATAAAGGTGTCATGACCAAACCAAAAACTAGGCAATAGAAGAATCTATTTAATGGAGAATCAAATGTTATGAAAGAGCAGAAAATTCTAAAGATAGAACCAAGAACATGAAGGATACCGTTATACCTTAGCATCCAGGAGGTTTTCGAGTTCAGAAAGTTGATCTTCACAGTCTATAACTGATGAGACACCTGTCACGAGGATGTGAAAAAAGGAAGGCTTGGAATGCATCAGCAATTTTAACCAAGGACAATAAATCCAGCTACTTGGCATCAATTTCAACAGGTCAAAAGAGTACATGATGCATAAAAAGGAGAATTGCATGAAAATCAAGGGAACATAGACGCAATTCATTAGGTGTCGAACTGATAGTTGATAGAATAATTGCATTACAGACACAATAAAACTCTGGAGCTATGAAGCAAGAGAATATAGACTAAACTAGAAATAACTGATATTTTTTACGTACTTACCTTTCCTTATAACTGGTGATGCAGTCATTCCGAAAACATTTGGCCGTACTTCAGACTTGTGATAAAATTCCTATTCAAGAAAAGTATGAGGATATATCTGAAAACGTTCAAACAAAAGAGAAAATTGCAAATTACGAAGAATCATTTTTCAATACCCTCATTATCCTCGTATAAGGATGATTGCCAGTGGCACGATGGCACTCATCAAGTATCATAAGACGTATATCATCCAGCATTAAGAAAGCTTTCCTCAAAGCATCTAACAGTATTTGGGGTGTCATAACCATGACCTGCAATATAAATTCCATTGGCATGTTATGAAAAAATGAAGAATGATGTACAATAACGAGCAGTTATGTATGATCACATTATGTATCACCATACAACTGGTTCACTTCTTTTAAAAAGGAAATAGCACCATTTAAATACAAGACTTTTCTCACCATGCCGAAGGCGCTGATGGCTCCAAACTTACATGTAAACGCATCCTGACTATAGTTCTAGACGACCAAGCTAGAACATCATGTAAGGCATGAGTGATTTTCTACTAACTTATACTAGCAAGTACAGGGGAACATAAAAATCTCTCCACAACTAATGATTATACCTATGGGAAAAAAGAACACAAACATTCTTTTTTTTTTTTCAATATAATGTAGAATAGCACAGTCACGACAGGATACCAAAAGACCAAACAAAACATGCTTAAATATGAATGTCACAGCATTATTAGGACACCTCAAAACCCAATCAGGAACACAGGGTAGATCCCTTAGCTACATTGTACATTTTTTAAACCGTTCTACAATGGCATTGATGAGTTACTTGGTATGTTGAGAGTTGTTGCTGCCAAAACTCCGCCGTCCACGAGTCAGCTCCCTTCGCACCGTGGTAGTTCTCGACTCCGAGATCAGTGTGAATCTTTATCACCTCATATTGCTACACACGGAGAGAGTAGAATCGTAACTAAACAAGCACCTCAACGTAAGAGGCCTTTGATCTAAGCTAAAACACTGAACCTGGATGACGAGATGCACGGTGGGAGCGAGGAACACGATGAGCCTCCTACTACGATCTCCGCCGCTCGTCCTGATCTCCTTGGCGATCTGCTTCATGAGCATCACCGCGATCATCGTCTTCCCCGAACCCGTGTCCAGCATGGCGATCGTGTTTTGCCGCATCGCCACCTCGAAAACCGCTACCTGGTAGCTGATCCGCCAAAAACCCCCACCACCCAAAACCCCAAATCAAAAACCAGAGCGATCGCTTCCCAATTGGAGAATGTCGGGGAAAATCCGAAGAAAAACAAGAGAACATCGAGGGAAAGAATAGAAAAAACCTTCTCGGTTCGAATTGTTGGAGCTCTCGCTTCGGCTTCTTCTTCGTCGCCGCCGCGGAATCCGACCCCTCCTCGGGCGGAGACTCCGGAGGCCTCTTCAACGGGTTTGTAGGTGATGCAGACGCCATGGATAATGGAGATCGAGAGATTAGGGTTTTGGGGAGGAGAAAGCGAGGGTTTTTGAGGGGGGGAATAGGGAGGAAACACTTCTTCAGAGTTCGCCTTTTTCGAGTGGTGGAGAGCTTAAACAGGAGAGTAGCGCTCTTCTGTTTTTTTTTTTTTTTTTGCTTGGGACTTGAGAGTTTCTACTCTGGAAAATATTAGATTCTTACGTATGACATATCGTACTTCGTTGCGGGACCCACCAGCTACTTGTTAGTGGGGAAAAGATGTTTCGCTATTGCTACGGGTACCCTAGAATGTACCCGAAAAAGTGTCTGCTGTACAAATTACAAATATTAATTTTGTTAATCTAATGAATAGTAGTTATTGACTAGTAATTGGTTTGCCCCTGGAATAGGAAGCCGAATAGACAAATTTGTTTGTCGATGTCCGATACGCGGAATTTTCATTCTGATTCTGATTTCAAATCAATTGAATCCGGTCGGAATTGATTTGTTCTGATTAAATTTAATTTTTTTTAATTTATTTTTTAATTAAAATATAAGTTTAAGTTTAAAAATTATATTTATACATTTAAATTTTAATTTGAACTTAAATTAAAAATTAAAATTCAATCAAGTATTTTGAATCTAATCGATAAATTTGAATTTGAATTTAATTTAAAATCTAAAGTTTTATTCAAATTTTATTTTAAATTTTAAATTAAATTTATGGATTCAAATTGAAATTTGAATTATAATTTTAAGTTTGAATTTGAATAAATTGAAATTTAGTTTTATATTTTTAATTATCCATTCAATTTCAAATTTTAATTTTTTTAAAAAGTATATTTGAAATTTTAACATTGTTTTAAAATTTTGACGTAAATTTTTAATATTTAATTCAGTTTGAATTTAAACTAATATATTATAAAGATAAAATTTGCATATTAATTTGATTATATTTATGATATCTATATGAACCAAATACCGACAATGAGAATGATTCATACCGATTCTGATTCGGATGACAAATCAAACAATATGAGGTAATGAATTATTTCAATTTCGTTTCTAACTTATCCTCATTCCGATTTCGATACCGATTCCGACTTCGAACCAAACACACCGTAAGACTTTGTAATTCAGTGTAGAAGACTCTGTGTTCATACAATATTGTTTCATATATGTTTAAACTAAATTTTATTTCATAAGATGCACCTCGGAGACTATTTTGTATTGAAACTCATCTTATACTGATAAGTTAAGAGTTGAGATGAAGATAAATTAAGTACTTTGCTTTTTCAGTTGAACTGTAAAAAAAAAAATATTGTAATTGATGTGAAACATGATATTACATTCGAAAATAAATAAAATATTTGTTCATTACATTATATTTACCGTAGATAACGTAATTTTTTCGTAATTACAAATAAAGTCTTAATTGGCAGCTACCAAAAACACTGCGCTCTAGACTAAAACTGGCCAAAGAACCTTTTTTGTCCAAAATATGTCAAATAATAAAGAGAGGGGACAATATTATAATTATATCAACAAATAATATTACTATGCAAAGTTATTACTAGATTGGCTATCTTAAAATTACAACCCAAAAACTTGAATTATGTTCATGTGTTACAAAAAGTGCAATACTAGGTGATTTTCATTGATCATACGCTGTAAAAACAAGAACTAGTCCAAAAGCGCCACGATATTCAATATACTCATGCCAAATCATTGAGGAAATCAAACTCTCGAGTGATTCATTCTATACGGAAGTGATTAGAGAGGAGAAAAGATCATGAAATCCGAAAAATTCAAGATCACATCAACATCAGTCAGATATAGAACAAAATGAATCAGTTCAAGTTTAAAATTACTTGCATCAAGAATGATCGTCTACTAACTACCAACAGGAAACAATTGAAATCTGGTCTATCTCCAAAAGAAGTAAAAACCTTTTTTTCTTTTTATTTCAGAATGAACTGTGAAAAGCTTTTCAATTTGTAGCTGAAGCCTTCATGCCCACATCAGGAAGATTCCTCCCGCAGCCATTCGGGAACTTCCGGACTACAGCCGACATGCTTATCCTTTTCGAAGGAGCCAACTTTGTTGGCATTGCTCCTTTTCCAGAAATTCCAGGCCCCGTCGGTTCAGACGAATCTGAAGACGGCACCTCTTGCAAGTCTTTTGAGTCGTGAGACTTGCTTTCTCCCTCCGAATGCGGGTGGTTGTTCAATTTGGATAGTTTGCGGCGTTGTCGGCCGCATCCTCGGGGGAATCTGCGTACGACGGAGAGATTCCGTCGCACGAATTTGGGGGGGTGAGAGGAAGGCAAATCAGTCCAGTCGTTTGATGATTGATGGCGGTCGGTGACGCCGGAGGATTCTTGGCCTTGACGACGACCGCATCCTCTTGGGTACTTCCGTACGGCAGAGACCGCCTGCCGCTTGAACGCAGCAGGGGAGACGGAATGCATGGTTCGGTCATCGACCTTCTTTCTTAAAGATGGCTTGATTGCGCTCTCCCTGCGGTTTACCAAATTGAACAATGAATGCAAGAGTCAAAACGAAAGTCGACAAACAGAGTTGAGCCAATAACATAATAACATGTCGGATTAACACGGACTAACTAACAGCATAAACATCTGAAGAGAGACGTGGCATAGCTTAAAACCGCAAGATGATTTGAGTCATGATACCTTCTACTCAAAATCAAGACTAAAGCTTTACTCAATTTGGGAAAATATAAAAATCACACATTGATTTGATTCAAATTACTGATAATCTCTGATGAATAAAAACTAAAACTTTTACATGGTCTTAATACAAAATGAGAGGTGCCGTGCAAAAAGTTCCTATGGTTGAGAGCATCGATTAGACATGTTTAAACTTGAACGAGTAATTAAGATCAATATATATTTAATTTATCAGCGAAACTTATTACTCAGCAAAGTTGAAGTTGGGACTTGTATGAAGCAAAAAGGTGCGACTGAAACTAATTTGATGATTGTCCTCAGATAGCAAACCTTTGTTAACGAGTCTAAGGTTTTTACTTTACTTTTTTATTCTTTGACATAACCAAATTTAAGTGGACTCATGTTTTGTTTATGAGGTTGTCTCCTATAAATCATAAAAGCATGAACAATTATTTAGCGAAGTAATAAGTAAGTACAAATTTGGTTATAAGGTACGTAATTGGTCTAAACCATGACATAAAAAGTTCAACAAAAAAAAAGAAAGGGTTCATGATAACAAGATGTCAAGAACTAAGTAGATTACGAAGTTCTAGACATTGCAATATACCAAATAATCCTAACCCAAAAGATTTATACATGAAACAAGAAATCATCTATGTTACGATAAATGTGGAAAAAATCTAATTCGTCGAGTGCGAAATATCAAAAAAGAATTGATAAAGAGAAATAAAAAATAAAGCATAGAAGTAAATTACGTCGTTCCGCCACGGTCCAAAGTCTGTGGGCGAGGACGGAGCAGAAATTTTTAATATAATCGAGCTGGAGTATCTTCTTACAAAATTCTAAGTCCAAAAATACGTCTCATAATCTCTCTCATCCGATGCATCAATCCACATAGTAAAAGACGTATTTATATTAGTAGCTAAATCTCAATAAGATTAGAAGTAAACATATAATATCAATTATAGCTAAACTAGACAGAATATTCAAAATAGAATAGAATTAGGAAATCCTTTGCATTCTAGAATTGAGACACATCTAATAGATTAGGATACAGGAACATCAAATAATGGAGGAGTAAGAAAATGTCTTATGTGAAGAGTTGCGAAAAATTCAGATTCTTTATTTAATTATTAGATTATAAAACTGAGAGAGAGAAAATAAGACGAAAGATTTGATGAATTTTCACATACCTTAATAAATTGAGAGGAAAAAAAAAGAAGAAGAGGCTATGTGGCGTGTTGTGGCGTTGCTTTGATGTTTTTTTAGTTTTTTACGTACGTCCACAAATTTCTACTGCGAAAAAATGTGGTAAAATGCACTACTAGTCCCTGAACATTCGGTATGTTGCATTTTGTTTCTATTTTTTTAATTCAATAATTAAATTTGAATTTAAAAATAATTATTTTTTCCATGTGTATGTTAGAGACAAAGATTTTCCCTATAGCTCGTTAGTCTATTTGTTTATACCTAAAAAATCCGCCAATCTTTTATCTGTATATTATATTTTTAACATATTTATTTAATTATATATTAACTGTTAAAAAAGATTTCAACAGAATGATAGAATTGAAGTACAAAACAAAATATTAAAGATCAAAAAATATATTAGTATGATTGTAGAGATACACTAGCTAGATGGCAATAATTAAATATTTTTTAATAATAAATTAAGATAAAATTAAAGTAAAATAATTTTAAGAATTGAGAGCCCCCAGTGTTAAATTTCAAATTTAAGGACCAAATTAAATAACATTTTATTATTATTATTATTATTATTATGTCCATACTCCCAAGACGAATTTATATCTTAGAAACTTTGATGCATTTTATGCTCAATCTAATTCATGTAAATTGTACTCCGCATAACGATTGCTCTTTTTCCTCCAGTATATTTGATCATCTGAATTAGAATACTCATACATACTTAGTAGACAATTTATATTGAAGTACTTTTCATAACACCTAACACTGAAGTATTCATCACTATTTTAAAATTCGTATATTGTATGAGACGGACGATTGATTATACGATCTCTTTGACATGGGATCTGCACAAAGGACACTGCATCTTCCCCTCCAGCCATCTGCTTATGCAGCTTTCGTCGAAGGCGTGGCCGCACCGCAGCCGCACCACCGTCTTCCCCTCCTCCATCTCCTCCAAGCACACGGCGCACGCGCCCTCCCCGGCCCCCGCCTCCGTCTCCTCCCAGAAGACCAACTCCTCTTCGTCGTCGGGGACAGGAGCGTCGGACGCCATGCAGGACACCACTTTCACGGTGACGCGGATGGCTAGCGCGTCGTGGCGGAGGCCACTGGCTCTCCGTGCGGCATCTTCCGCCTCCCTACAGATGAATCGGTAGACGAACTCACGGCAGCCTGGGGGGAGCCCCCATGTGCAGTTAAGGAACGCGGAGAGGCCGATGTAGGCGGTGGGTAGTGCAAAGGGGGAGCCTGCGAGGTCGAGGATGGGGTCGACCCAGCAACCGCGGAGGGGCGGGAGATGGAACGTGTCCTCCAGTGCGACGGAGCCGCCGCGGCCGCCAAACCAGCATATGGTGTTGAATACGGTCGCGGCGACGAAGGCGCCATTGTCACCGAATTCGCAGCCGCGGTCGCGGGAACTGCTTCGGGCGGTGTTGAAGGAGTTGGACGAGAAGGTGACGTCGCAGATGCCGCCGGACCAGTCGCAGGAAGACGAGCAGCAGCGGGAGAAACTCTGAATAGCCATGGAAGCAGTAGATACTGTGGAATTGAGAGGAAAAAGTGTCTAGTTTGGTGCAATATGGATCCCTTTGCATACAATATAGAAAGAGAGAAAGAGATACATATATATAGAATAGGACAAGGATTATTATTTGTACATATCTGAGACGATCGAATACGTGGTTTGATATATATGGTAAGAGACCGAAAATTAAAAAAGGCACTAATCTTAAAGCATTGGACTTATTCCTACTCGGAGTCACATCGACAGATTCGCCCCAGTTTTGAAGTACCTTTGTAAAAAATTTGTTTTTTTCCATATATATATATATATATATATATATATATATTGATTAGAATGAATTAGATGCGGTTTCTTAAAATGAAAAGGCTTAATTCGTGCTATTTGATTTATGTAAAAATTATTTAAAATGCGGACTAAGATACGGTGCATTGTAGCGTATTTTTACGTCAATTTTTATCTTCTATTTTTGAGGTCCTTATGTAACAATGGCAAAATCGTATTATTATTGTAATCTACTAAAATTTGCTACACAATGTGTACTCGTTCTGTTACCTGCGAATGAAACGAGAGGCTAAGTGTAAGGCTCAGAGATAATGGCGATGCGATGCCTCGTCTCTCTCACCTCCCCTTCGATCTCTCGTGATCAGGTGAACTCCAGAGGCTTCTCCTCCCTCGTCCCCAATTCCCCCAATTCGATCTCGCCCGAAACCCTATCGCCCCTCTCGACAAGAGGAGCGAGCCGCGGGACTCGCCTGTTGGGACGACCTAGGGTTTCGATCGAGGGCGATCTCCGCACGAGGGAGGTCGACGGGGCCGAGGAATCCGATGGTGAGAGCCTCTTCTTTGAGATTGCGATTCAGCGTCGTGTTTTTGTTTGCTATGTGATTAATTGTTCCGGGTTCTGTGGTTTATGTCTGGACGATGGCGAGTGTGAAGTTACTCGAAGTGAATTGGTGGTGAAATTTGTAGTTGAGGCGATCACGAGTTAGTAATTTTTGGCGGATCTATTAAAATTTTGATCTTTGATAAGTATTTTGTGGAACACACGAGTGATCAGATTTAGGTATAGGTTCTTCAGATAGGAGAAATGAAGAGTATATTTTGGGATATATGTAAACAAAACCTGTAGCTAATAGATGTTTTAACAGCACATGCTTTCGTTGGGAGACCGTAGGAGAGTGGACAATTTGGAAGCATTGAGTTAAATGCTTGATCAAATCGAAAAATAGAAATGAAAAACTAGCATTGTTGAAGATGAAAAACTAGCATTTTGGCATCTGTTTATTATATTCACGTTCGTGCGGTAATGGTGAACACCCTATAGTTTGATAATTTATGTAATAAGAATCTACGTTCGACTCCTCCGTTAATTGTATATATGTGGTCACATGATCGAGGAGTCCCAGAATTACTAAGCATTGTCCAACGAGATGCGCGGGAGACTTGATTTTCACTACCGAGACGATGTTGTGATTTGAATATCAATAAGAGCGTACAACAAATCATACTAAAAAAAACAGCCCTCATCCTGTGGGGAGTTTGTCTGCTTTGATGTTTTGATCTGTTTAGGTGATGAAGTTCTTATTTGACGGCTAATTCAGGCCCTGATTTTGGCGTCGTTAGTATCCATCATGTTGGATTACTATGTGAAAACCTGGAAAGGTCCCTCGCCTTCTATAAGGACCTTCTTGGTAAGTCTCCTTTTGTGCAGAACACTTAATGCAAACACCTCTTTTCATTGAATACTTGTTAAAAGTTTTTGTTCATCAAATTAGGTCTCGAGATAAATGAGGCGAGGCCAAATGATAAGCTTCCGTATAGAGGGGCTTGGCTTTGGGTGGGTTCTGAGATGATCCACTTGATGGAGCTGCCAAATCCTGATCCATTGACAGGGCGTCCTGAACATGGCGGTCGAGATCGTCATGCTTGTATTGCAATTCGAGACGTGTCCAAGCTTAAAGCTATCTTTGACAAAGCTGGTTAGATATTTGTTTATTAATCTCTATTTTCCCTTTTTTTTGTGCACTAAATCTAGTAGTTTTCCTTTTTTTTTAAAAAAATATTCAAATTACTTGGAAAATTTTCTCATTAAATAATGAACATGAATTACCATGAGTTGCTGAGAATTCCTTACTTTTGGTCATTACGAGAATGACAATCTGAAACCAACATGCTTGCCTTGTGATAATCAGGCCCCATACATAAAAAGACAAAAAAACAAAATGCATTGTTGTGTTCTTGCCATGTGCTTGATGTATGAATGCATGTGTGTGTTATGCAAATATATGAGTAAAAGGATAAAAATATTTGCATTGGACAACACAATATATTCCTATACTATTATACAATTTTATGTTCTATCTTCTAGGGGCATGCTAGTGCATAGTTAATAAGAGTACGCTGTGCTGTTTAGAAACTTCATAAATGGCTTTTTTTAAATTTTGGTTTGAAAAGTACATGCTAACACGCTTGCTTTTGGACTGGACTGTCAATGAGAATAACGTTGGCCAAATTGATATAATATGATATCTATTAAATCTTAGATCTCCTTTCAAACTTCAAATGTTTTAATTCCCTTTCCTCCGGGATTTTATTGAAACACAATGGCTTTTTTCGCCAAAGCGTGTCAAATTACTCTTCTCAAGTAGAATTTCTGATTGTTCACAGTCAATTCATCAATCTACTTTAGATCCGACTTTTGTGCCGCGCCAGTATACTTTCTTATTCTTTTGTTTCTGATATAGGCGGCATATATGAATGCTTTCTCCAGCCTTAGTGGTTAACCTTTGACCTCTTATGCGGTGTTCGAATATTCCTGGTTTGATTTCATCTTTGTTTCATGATCAATGTAATATAACTGTCTAAATTGGTAGAGTCCTGAGGAGAATTCTTCATCTTTGTCATGCAAATGGTTGCAGGAATTAGCTACACTCTTAGTCGATCCGGGCGCCCGGCAATCTTTGCACGAGACCCAGATGGAAACGCGCTGGAGTTTACGCAGGTGGAGTGATGGCTTCTTCCTTTCAAATACCTAATCAGGCGAACCATCAGTATCTAAATTGTGCTTCTTCCACCTAAATGTCGTCCCCCCTTCGCAGATTTATGTTCAAGAACAATGTACATAAATATTTTATTTGTCACAATTCATAGACATCATGATACTACTCTCTCTGTATCTCTTGCCCTGTTTAAGCCCAGTATGGAATGAAGGAAATCTTATGTATTGACTATTTCATCTGGTAAAAGTAGTGGACAAATAGTGAAGTTACATATCGTTGCTTGCTCGTGAGTTGGAAGTGCGACCAAAAACAAAAACAATCTTTATGTGTGCCGGTTCTTACATCTGTGACCTTGTTGGTTGACAAAAGCAACACACCAACAGGAACCAGAAATAATCTTAAATGATCAAGTGATGCTCCCTCCCTCTACGCGCAGAAGGTAAGTGTAGTTTTGAACCCTGCCCATCCAAGAACCAATATTTTCTCACTAGTTCTATCTAAAGGAATATTACAAACTTAAAAAAGAGATGTCTCGGTATTGATTTGGATGGGTGGATGGATGAATAAGTAGCGTCTTTCAATTATCTAAGCGACACTCCTGCAAAGTCGAGCAGCCGACTCACGTACGTACTCTTTTTCAATGGGTCTGAGAAATAATCTGTATATGTATACTAAACCCAGCTGATATATAAATTCTCTTGTACATTCCCGGAACCTCGGCAACAAGAACTAGAGGAATGGGGGTCCGGCGAGGCTGTGGTGCAGCAAATTGTGGGCGATAGAATCCCTCGCGCGTACCGCCGTGGCCAATCGGAGGGGGTTCTCCGCCACCATCTCGTCGTCGATGAGCGCGTATCTCAACTCGGGCGGCACCTCCTCCTTCATCCTCTCGCATATGTTGTGCAACACGCAGCACGCGCCGAGCACCGCCGGCAGCTCCTCTATCTTGACCTCCGTCCGCTTCTGCAGGCAGGCCCACCTCGCCTTCAGCCTCGCGAAGGCCTCCTCGGCCGCATTCCGCACCTGCCCGACCTTCTCGTTGAACGCGTGCTGCGCCCACGTGAGGTTTTGGTGCGTGTAAGGCACCAGCAGCCAGTCCAGCAAGGGGTGCCCGGCCCCGCCGACGACCCACTGGTTGTTGAGCAAGCCGGCGTTGCCGCGGTGGTACAATGCCGAACTCTCGAGCACCCGGTCGTCGGGCATGGAGCCGCCCCACCCGATGCACACGTCGGTGAAGACCCCGTCCGGGTCGACCACGCCCTGGACGGTGACTGAGTAGGACGGCTTCTGGTTGCGCTCGGTGTGGCGGCGGTTGTAGTACGCGGCGACGTTGGTCTTCGGCGCGATGATGGGGATGTGGGTGGTGTACATGGCGCCGACGACGTTCGGGATCCCAGAAACGCCCTCGAACCGGCGGGCGACGTCGGCGGCCGCGGCGGGGTCGGGCCAGGCGACGGCCTCGGGCATGAGGAGGGCCTTGATGGCTGCGCAGACCTCGAGGACGAGCTTGTGGCAGGTGGAGATGCCGAGGCCGAACCGCTTGGAGACGAGGCGGAGGGGCTCCCCCGTGGCCAGCCGCCACACGCACACGGCCACGCGCTGCCGCACCGGGATGGCGGCGCGGAGCGCGGTGTCCTCCTTGGCGATGGCCGACCCGAGCCTGTCGCAGAGGACGTCGAACGTCGCGCGGCTCATGCGGAACAGCCGCCGGAACTCCGCCTCGGGGAAGTCCGGGTGGTTGCACCGGTCCCACCAGTCGCTCGACCGCTCCCTCACCCACAGCCGCCGCTGCCCGGGCTGCTGCTGCTGCTGCGAGCGCGAAGGCGACCCGCCCTGATCGCTGTAGTCGGCGGTGCCTTCCAGCTGGTTGGCCGCCACCGACTTCCCTTTCGTCGTCGATATAATTAGTCTTCTCACGTCTTCCTCTGCCTCGTCCTCCTCCTCATCCCTCTTCCTCTTACCAGCAGCAGCAGCAGCACCGGCGCCGCTGGTGTTGTCGGCGGACATGCTCATCCACGAAGCCGCGGAGGGAGAGGAAAGGGCTTCCTGGAAAAGCGAGTAGTAGTAGGAATAGTCCTCGTCGAAGGGGAAGGGGCGGAGAGGGGAGGGAGAGGCGTTCATGTATAGTATATAGTCGCAGAGGGATGATGGGATGGACTATGGAGAGAGAGAGAGAGAGAGAGAGAGAGAGAGAGAGAGCTAGCGCAGTTGTTGTTGTTGTTGTTGTTGTTGTTGTTGTTATCTTAAGCACAATAGAGGGAGAGGCGGGGGGGGGGTGGTGGCAGGGGATGGTGCTATATATATGTTATGGGTTGGTGGAAGCAGGGGGCGGCGACTCTGAAGAACGTGTGGACGCGGTTTGTGGGCGCGTTTCGGAGGAAGGGCGGAAAAGCGAAAAACATTAATGCTGACTCATCACTTACCAGTGGACCGCGGCTCCAATAACTACCCCGATTACTCACCCAGTATAAAGTATTAAGCACGCTCTGATTGGGGGGAGTTATTTTCGTCGCCGTTTTGCGTACAGTTTCATGGCGTCTAAGAAGGTTCTTTGTTTTTTTCTTCTCTTCTTTTTTTGTGACTCGTGCGAGGGGATCGGATTTCTTTTTTAAGTTAAACGGCTTGGGGTGACGTGGGTGGCGGGGGCCTTTTTGGACGGCTGGGTTTTGGGGGCGGGGTCGCAACTTCGGGGTAGGTTCGATGCGACCCTAGCTTGACCCAACCTGATTAATTAATTAATAGTAAAATAGTGCAAAATTCATTTGTGAACTACAAACTGTTTTGAATTAACCACTTAATCTTTCAAAATTTTAATTTTACTGATCTAAAATTTTAATTCCAAACTTTAGAATTTAAGCTCTTTATAATAATTATATAAAATATATTAACTAAATCTGTGAAGATAAACTACGCACTCAAAATTACCAGTTAAAATACTGTTGACTGACTCAAATCAAACAAATTGAAAAGTTAGATGATAAAATTAAGAAGATGTTCGGATATTCTATACATTTTTATCTTAATTAATCGAGGGGTCTTTCCAATATCAGCTTTATAAGTTGTGTAGAATCAGAATATGCAAATTGTAAATGCAACACATTTGGAAATATATGCAGCAAAATATGTAGCATTTACAACTACATAATTTTATTTGGTTGGATACAGTAAAAAATCACTGCAGCAATAATAATTTGTTTGGTTGTATAAATTGGGAAGTATATTTTCAAATTTTATTAATTTATATATGGAATGACAAGGTCATTCTGAATAATGAAGAAAACTAATTTCTTTTTTTATTTTGAAAGATGATTAAGCCCGTAAGTTTTTTTTTTATTTTTTTTTTTCAAGATTACTCTCTCCAACTTGTGCAACACGTAACTTAAACTGCTGCATGCAATTGAGCTTTCTTATACGATTTTAACTATAATCGTTGAATTCAAATACATTAAATCAATTGTATTTGGACATGCATGTGCGTAGATAATAATTACAATAGAGCTGTAACTACATACATTCAAATAGCCTTTAAATTTTATTCAACTTCTTTTGTAATATGGTTTGATTATTGACAATGAACAATTGCAAGGAAGGTGGATGAATTACGTATATATTAGTACATAACGATCAAACTTGGACTTTTTGAATTTTTTTTTAATGCTTTTTTTGATGGTCAGAGATGAAGTACATAGAGATGAAACATGATACATGACATAATTAAGAGATTAAACGTATTTAATGAAAAGTTTAAGTGTTGTAGGCCAGTCATGATATAATGAAAAATTTAAGTGATGTAGATCACGTTTTAAAACTTTTTAAAATCACTACAATTCAGATGACTAGCCTTAGATGGACGATTGTTCTCAAAAAGCCATTTTTCTTTGTAGAAAAAGACTTGTAAAATCAATTTTGACGAGCGTGAATTTTTTACTCAGCATCTAAGAGTTCATACAAGCTCCGGTTTTTNTTTTTTTTTTTTTTTTTTTTTTTTGAGAAAAAGGTAGCACGTTATCCGCTTCATTCATTTCGACAATGAACTTGGCTACAAACAGTGAGGCAACATGGCCTCGAGAAGAAAAATATAGCTCAAAGAAAGAAGAAAAAGAAATGAGAAATAACAACAAAAGTAATCGACAGATTATTCAGCTCAACAAAAGTCCCTCCACTCTCTTACTAACTCCTTGATATGCTCGACTACGAAGAGAGGGTCAGCAAAGTGGTTTTTAAAAATCGCGTTATTTCTTTCCTTCCAGATTAACCACCAGCATGCTACTGCGGTAATCAGACCCTACAGAATCTCCCTTGACCTAATATTTCTGGTCATTTTAATCCAGATCGTCAATACGTCCTCATAGTCTGTAAACACTGGATGTCCTCCAAGGTTCGAAAAAGCATAAACCTAGTGTACACACATCCTATAAGGAGGTGGTCCACCGTCTCCGTAACTTCATCACAGAGGACACAGAGAGGATTACCCAACCATCCCTTTTCCAGTAGATTATCAGTCGTGGGGATCTTTTTCTTAAGGGATAGCCATAAGAAAATTTTTACTTTTATAGGTATTTTAAGTTTCCAAATGTGAATCAGTATGGTATCTGGATACCTCCCCTTCGAGTCACCAAATAGACCAATTTAACAGAGAACGTATTTCCTGCATTCCATCTCCACTGAACTTCATCAGGTTTATTTGTCATCCGAAAGGAAGCAAGCTTATCCTTAAATTCCCTTTGTCTCATTCGGTTATTCCGAGCCCATGTTCCAACTTCTCTCAAAATTTTTCGCCATCTCCATCCGTTAGACAAGAAACACTCCTTAATACAAGCTTGCTTTGTAACAACCTTATCGTATATGTCTGAAAAATACGTCTTCAAAGAAACTTTGCCACATCATCTGTCCGACCAAAAGTTGATGAGCTTACCATCCCCAAGCTCGTAGTACAGTCCGCATTTGAAAAACTCCTTTGTGGACAACACGCTCTTCTACCATTGGGAAGCAGGTTTGAAAGTTCTCCCTTCGTTCAATGGTCTCCTTCTAAAATAATATAACGTTCTAAGTAAATTATTCCATTGCAACTTCCTCTCCCTCTCCGTAAATAGGCGCCTAGATTCTTAGTATTAATAAAATAGAGAATTATAAGATTATTATAAAAAAAATGGCCAATTTGCATAAAAAATCCACTTATTTTGGACTTTTGCAAAACCGGGCCACCTTTTTCATTTTTGCAGATTCGGTCCGCTTTTTCAGCAAACTGACCAAAATACCCTTATTACTTTTTCTCTTTCCTCTTTCTCTCTCCTCTTCGTTTCTGTCGTTCTTTTTTTTTTTCTCGCCGGTAGAGCGGAGGCGGATCGACCGTCGCCTCCCTCCTCACCCTCCTTCTCACGTTGCTCCCTCCTCACCTCCTCCTCCACCGCCTGCGACCCCTCTCCTCTCCCCGCGCCGCCCGCCAGCCCACCCTCACCGTCGTCTTCGTCGCATCGCCGAGCCCACGGCCATGCGGCGGCGGCCCATGGCCACCGTCACGTCGTCTCCGTCGCGCGAGCCCCTCGGTCCGCCGCACGGGTCGTCGTCGGCTATCGGCGGCGCGGCGGAGGAAGAGGCTGCGAGAGTTCGTCGCGGCAGCTAGAGGGAGCGACCCGGATTTGGCGCCGGCGACGCCGTCGACGCGTCCGGCGTTGGCTGCTGCACCGGCCATTGCGCAAGGCCGGCGGACCTTGTCGCTGTGCTGGAGTTTCGGCGCCGACGTCGAGCCCCGGGCCGCGGGCCGACGACGCGCTTGAGGCGTCGGGCGGCGGCGGGGGAGGCGCTGATCGCGGGCTGCTCCTGGCGCGGGGCGCGCAGCCGCGGTGCGGGGCCGGGTCGGCGGCGGGGCCGGTGCACGCAGCGGCGGCGGGCGGGCACGCGGACGCGCTGCGGCTACTTCTTCTTCTTCTTCATACTGTAATGGTGCACCATTACACCATTAATGGTGTAATTTCATAGTGTAATGGTGTAATGGTGCACCATTAGTGTAATAGTGCACCATTGCACCATTACACCAATAATGATGTAATGGTGCATTGGTGTAATGGTGCAATGGTGCACCATTAGTGTAATGGTGCACCATTGCACCATTACACCATTAATAGTGTAATGGTGCACCATTAATGGTGTAATGGTGCAATGGTGCATCATTACACCATTAATGGGGCGTGGGCTTGGCGACGGCAACGGAGACGACGGTGACGGCGACGGCGACGGAGACGACGGTGGAGGTGACGAGGGCTCAGCAAGGGGAGTGACGAGGCGATTCGAGGGTGACGAGGCGGTCGGCAAGGGGCGGGACGTGGGCTCGGCGACGGCGACGGCGACGGAGATGACGGTGGGAGTGGGCTCGGCGGCGGCGGCGGGGGAGAGGAGGATGGGCTCGGTGGCGGAGCTTCGCGTGAAGAGGGAAACGATCGGGGACTCCTCGACCTTGAGCTTGACGAGGAGCTTGCTCCGCCCCTGCAACTTTGGTGACGACGCAGCGGCGGGTTCGGCTTGTGGAGGCGGAGGAGGAGGACGTGGAGCTTTGCGGCGGGCTTGAGGAGGGCGACGGGGAGGTGAGGAGGGGCTTGAGGAGGAAAGAGAAAGAGGAGAGAGAAAGAGGAAAGAGAAAAAGTAATAAGGGTATTTTGGTCAGTTTACTGAAAAAACGGACCGAATCTGCAAAAACGAAAAAAGTGACCCGATTTTGCAAAAGCCCAAAATAAGTGAATTTTTTATGCAAAAAGGCCTAAAAAAATTAGCCTTTTGATAATAAAAATATAAGATTTATATGGACTTTTCGGTGTACAATTAAATAGTCCCGCTTTTGTTTGTGTATCTATGACAATATTATTTACTATTTCTCTCATATTTGATCAAATGATCTCCTCGATCGGCATTTTCTTTTCCTCCCTTATTGAAACTGCTTATAGATCCAGCCCCAAGAAGCACTCTCCAAGCAATCCATAGAAGGTAAAACATATATTTTCAATCATCTTGCGAGAGCAAACACACAACCATATATTTCTACAGTAATTATTATATAGATATATTTGGAGAGAAAAATATTATGCTATTCGTTTCGTTCATTCCTTAGAAATGAACTCACCTAGAAATGAAAAACTATTAGGCGTCGAACTTGGATCTCAAATACCAACTATCCAGTTCTTAGCTACCCAATTGTGCTGGGCACGATGATCAATTCTGCACCAATTAGATTATCACCTGCATTAGCATGCTTAGTTAGATTTTTTTTTTTTTCCCCAAGAGTTGAAACTCTTCTATCTCTACAATTGCTATATATTTTACCAAAATTTTCACTATTTCTGTAGATTTCTAAAGTGTGGTGGATGGGAGTAAGTTTGTAGTGGCAACTTGCAATATAAAACTTTTTAGCAACTTTGTTATATTTGGTTTAGATTTGTAGTTATCTAAATTGGAATTAAATCCTAATCTAATTGGGATTGGATATAATTTAGATTTAATTTGGCATATATGGATTATGAGTCGGAATCTAATTTCTAATTGAATTAGGATTAGACTCTATTTAGGAGACATGTATTATAAATACATGCTACGGCCAAATTAATCCAGCCGCGACTCAAATTAAGGGCCATGAAAATTAATTAAATTAAGGGTGGTCATGTTGCGGTGGCGCGCGGTGTGAGAGCCTCTGTTGGGATCTAATTAATGAAGGCAATGTTGTGCATTAGAAGCCATGCTAATTAAACCGCATGTTCCAGAGAGTTGACCAAGCTTGGTGGTCCGTACGGTAATGAGGAGCCGTGGTGTTAATTAAGCCGAGCCACTTTGGAGTTGCTTGTTGCGGTGTTTCGAATCTAATTAAGTTTTGGTCTTTTGAGAGATTTTTTTGTACTCCGTCTTTTCGACATTAATAAAGTATTTGTTCCGTCTTCGTCCGTGGACATAGGCCGTTGGCCGAACCACGTAATTATCAGTGTGTTCTTTCCTTACTTTTCTTTTCTTGCATTAAATTATTTTTTGGATCTATTTTTCGTCGTTCCGATTTTTAACAAACTTAGCAGGTTATTGGATCCATAAGGCTTCATTTGGTTCGGATATAAGTAAGAATGACTTTTTTCAAAAATAGGTACAAGTTTAAGTATAAGTAAAGATTAAACTAATTTTACGTTTGAATGAAAATTGAGTTGTTTCCGGAAATAAAAAAAGTAACGTTTTGATAGATAAAGATAAAATAAGAAGAATAATGAGTAATTATAAATAAAAAATAATGATATTATTCCTCTCATTAAATTTGAACTTGAATTTTTAAATATCATATTTAAAGTTTTAAATTTAAAATGTTAACTTTTAAATTTAAAATATAAAATTTAGAATATAAAATTATAAATTTTTAAATTCATTTTTTTATTTTTTAAATTTTTAAATTTAAGATCGAATTTAAATTTAAAAATATCAAATATCAAATTTAAAATTTAAAAAATTATAAATTTTATTTTTGAAATTATAAATTATAAATTTTGTAATAAATTTAAAATTCTCTCTCTTCTCCCTCTCCACCCCCACAAGTTTGTTCGACAACCTTGTTCTAGGAACAAGCTTGTCTCACCTAGGGTGGGAACAACAGCTCCCACCTTAACGATGTCGTTTTTAAATTTGCGGGCAGTTTTGAATTTTCCCCACCTGTTCTCCGTTTCAAATATGGGGACAGTTTTGAAAGAGATTGAGAGGGAAAACAAAAGAGAGAAAGGAAGAAGATTCCAAGAGAAGGAAAATGTTTACTGTTGTTGCAGATTTTAAGAAAGAGGAGAAATTTGATTTCTTTTCTTAGTTTTATGTGTGAATATCTTTCTTTTTCTTGGTTTATTCTTCTCTTGCCAAATTAGAGAATATCATTTTCTCTTATATATTCGAGTCCACCGACCAGTATTCACACTAAATAGATGACTTAAGTGAGAACTAAATCCAAAATGTCTTGGTATGTGGAGATCGAATGTCTTTTTTGGTACCATATTATGCAGAAAGATATTCAGAAATAATTTTGACGTAATCAAAGGATAAGTTTCTGCCGTATTAATTTTTGGGAGTAATCTTGTGAACAATCAAGTTCTTTTCGAAAAATTATTATTAATCATCTCTAAACAGCTGTATTTTGCTGACGAAAAGGCTTGTGTTTCTCTGCAAAATCTTACGTACAAAACCTCCTTTGTTTACATTCATAGCTGGTCGAACAAAAAGTCGTTAATTTAGGATTTTGTTTACATTCATAGCTGGTCGAATGAAAAGTCGTTAATTTAGGACTTAGTTTTTAGGCTAAATTATAGAAAATCCCCTATAATAACTCACTTTTGCACTTTCCCTCCCTGATATTTAAAAACCTACACTTTGTCTCTTTATAAAATGAAAATGTGCACTTCATCTCCTACCGTTAGGGTTCCGTTATAAAATATTTTTTTTATGCCGAAAATATCCTTCCGTCCTCTTCCTTGTTGCTTCGCCTCCCTCCGGCTCACCGCCTCGCCGTCCTCCACTGCTTCGTCCTCGCCCACATCCCCTTCGTCCTTCTCCGCCGCCTCGCTTTCGCTCTTGTTGCCCTTGCCTACCTCTCCATCAACACCCACCTCGATTTCCTCCCTATTATCGTTGAAATCGAGGGGCGGCGAGGGTACAGGAGGAGAAGGGGAGCAGGTAGAGAAGGAAGTGGAGAGAAATCGCGGCGGATTGAGGTGGGAATCGCGACCGATCGAAGAGGCGGCTGATGAAGATGAGGAAAAAGACGAAAATGGCGAGGGGCAAAATGGTCATTTTACACACCGTAACTCCCGTGTGAACATTTTTCATTTTACAAGGGGGCAAAGTGAAGGTTTTTAAATGTCAGGGGGAAAGTGAAAAAGCGGGGTATTACAGGAGGGTTTTCTATAATTTAGCCTAGTTTTTAGGGAAAACTTCAAAAACTCCCCTTGTGGTTTCAATTTTTTTCACTTTAGTACCGTATGATTTAAAATGTACCAAGTTAGTACCATGTGGTTTCTCACTTTATCACTTTAGTACCCTGTACATTAAAGTGTATCAAATTTGTACCCTATGGTTTTGCACTTTATCACTTTAATACCATGTGGTTTTAATTTTGTATCAAGTTAGTGTTGGATTTTATCCAATAATAAATTTTGATGATAACAAACAAATATTGAATTTAATTTGTCATTTAGCAATTTCAAGTTATTGTTGAATTTAAAGTGACTCAAGCTAAATCGGAATTGATCAAAGGTAACCATTCAATCAAATTATTCAAATTGGCCCGGACAAAATCAAATTGTACCAAATTGGATGCAAGTGCCACAACAAAAATTTGGAGGACTTCTTTACAATTTATCGGATTTGAGCCGGTCAACCTAGTCAAGTTGACCAATTCATCTTTTGGGTTTGATTTGAGCTTAATGTCAAATTAGCCATTATTTTAATATGGTATGAAAATAATTTTATGTATGGTATAAATTCAAATTTGATTTTAATATAGTATGAATTTAAAAAATATGAAATATGATATAAATGAGTTTTATAAGTATTGTATTATTTTAAAAGCTTTTACAAATATGGAATGAATTCAAAATTTTTTTCATTTGTAGTATTAATTTAAAAGGATTTTATAAATTTAGTATAATTTCAAATGAGCTTTTCAATATAGTAATATTTCAAATATTTTGCAAATGTGGTATGAATTCGAATTTATATTGGAATTAATTCAAATGCATTTGTAAATATGGTTAAAATTCAAATTGAAATCAATTATAATTTAATTATGCTTTTGTTCCATTTTTGAAATGATGGCTAGTGTATTTAAAAGGGGGCTTAAATGTTGTTTGTGATGCAACTTCAGAAAAATTCTCTAAATCCTAATTGTTCATCGATTTGTAATTGTGAGCTTCTTGAGAGATTGTAAAAGAAGTTTTGTGTGATTGTAAGCGGCTTTGGTCTTGCCCTGTTCAAAAGGCCAAGTGATAGTGAAATCGGTACCTCGAGGAGAAGAAGGACCGGACTAGAGTAGGCAGAAGGGCCGAACCAGGATAAATCATCTATGTTATCTGAGTTTGATTTTCTTCTTTTATTTGATTGTGCAATTTTTATCTAGATTTAATTTTACTTGAGTTTTTAGTTGTCAACTAATTCACCCCTCCTCTTAGTTGCCATTTGTTTCTTCAGTTAGTACCCTGTGGTTTTTTAAATCACAGGGTATTATAGTGATAAATTGTGAAACCACAGGGTACTAAAGTGATAAAGTGCAAAACCACATGGTACTAACTTGATACACTTTAAAGCATAGGATACTAAAGTGATAAAGTGAGAAACCACATGGTACTAACTTGATGCACTTTAAACCACAGGATACTAAAATAAAAAAGTGTGAAATCACAGGAGGGTTTTTGAAGTTTTTTCTAGTTTTTAAAATGAATCTAAACCAGCTGTGGGGTCAAAACCAGCAAACATTTGATGCATTGTATCTGACACAATTGAAAATTTATAATAGAGATCTTAAAATTTATATTTGTTTTGCAGAATGTGTTGAAAAACCCTAAATAGTAAAAAGTTATGCATTATTTACATAAAATTTTTTTAGTAAAAATGATCATTTTGAGTTACCTATCTAATCTTTCAAAATTTCGATTTTACTATATAGCCTTCCAATTTGTTTAAATCGAGTCAGTCGACAACATTTTAATTTTAAAATTTAAACTAGTTGCTTGCTTTAATAAATTTATAGTAATAAAAATTACTTGAAGTATGACAACTAAATATGTAAAGATAAATAATGTATTTAAATTTTAAAGTCAAAATACTGTTGACTAACTAAAATTAAAAAATTGAAAGATTCGATATTAAGATTAAAATTTTGAATAGTTAAATAGTCGACTAAAAATGATTCCTAAATCATATAAGTTTTGTAGGGTTTTTTTTTTTTATATAGGAATTGAGTTATATATTAATTTTGGGCACTAACTGTAACTGATGCCTTGATAATCTAATTTTAAAGTTTATTATTATATTTTACCCACATGTACGCAGTAATAATTTATTTATTTATTTATTTAAGATATTTATCGTCAAATGTTGAGGGCGGTGCATCATTCGTACGGGTGTACCGGGTGTAGGGAAAAATTCGTGATGGTGCACGCTCGTGTGGTCGGCGCAAAACTCCTCGACACGATCGCTCGTCCAGGTTGGCGGCGCTTCGCCCGACACGCCGTCAGATCCTCATCGCACGGCCATTAATTAATTTAATCTGTGGTTCAAAATGCATTTACAGCCCCTCAACTATGGACTCGTCGGAAATGGGTCACTATTTTTATTTGGTTTGGTTGACACTCTTTTGTAAATAAAATTAAAAGTTTTTCCTATAATCTGAGGATAATTTAATTCATTCCAATATCTTTTCTTATGAGCTCATGTCGTCACATTTTTAAATATTAAAAATAGTATATGTACTAAAAAAATATGAAAAAAAATATTATCAACCAACTCAACAAAAATTTTTTTATTAAAAATCCACTAATGATTTACACAAAATAATCTCAATTTAAATGAAATACTCGACCAACAAAAGCATTTCGATCAAAATAATTGGAAAGTTGAAAAGGCACTGCTAAAAAATTTGAGGGTATGATTTACAATAGTCTATAATTGAAGGGTCTTCGCACATTTTTCACTTAAATCTACCTGTCCACATGACACTGGTGCAGAGGCGCAGATGACTATTAAGAAATTAAAATTAGTTAATCTAATTTTAATCTGCTTTAAGGTTTTATATGTATATATATATATATATATATATATATACTTATGTATATACCTCTGCTGATATTGATATTGTTTTTCCTCGAGGCCCTCGTTGCCTCACCTTTGTAGCCAAATTCATCCATTCAATGAATGAAGCAGGTCGCGTGCAACCTATTCTCAAAAAAAAAAGGGTGCAACAAAATTCGTGCCGGGAAATTAAGCTGTTGGGTAGTTGTTATAAGTGACCTGGATCTTAAACAACAGAAGTTATGTATATCTATCTATATCTATCAGAGCCACGTTGCAATAGCAATTTGCCACATATCCAATACTAGTTTTGGACGCGCCCGGTGCATCATAAACCAACTTTAAATATGCATTAAAGATAAATTTCTGTAGTATAATAAATTATTTAGATATTTTATATTACACATATATATTATCATATTTTATTTTATAATATTAATTATTAATTATTTCATCAGTCAGCTAATATTTTGTGCGGTGTATAAAGCATTAGTATGCACTAGGTGTAAACAAAACACTCTCCTCTCTTGGAATTATGAATGCATCCTATTAAAATTTCTTTACACAAAGGGTATATTGTGCATACACCACATATCTAAAATCGAGATTTTAAGATTAATTCATCAAATATAATTTATATTATTAGACTTTATTTTATAATATTAATTATCAAATATTTTTTCAATCATCTAATATTTTGTGCATTGTATGGAGCATTAGTATGCACAAGATGCAAGCAAAAAATTCTCATCTCTCTTGAAATTATGAGTGCATCTTATTAAACTTTCTTTACATCAAGTGTATATTTATACATACACCATATCCCTAAAACCCTTTAATAAATATTTTAAAAATAATACATTAAATATAATTTAAATGTTAGATTTTGTACATCATATAGATTTAATTAAATTTCGGTATTAGAATATTAATCATCTAATGAAAGTTGCGGTGTTTGGAGTATCAATACACACTAGGTGCATGTGATACTTTCTCTTTCTCCAATCAATTTTAACAAGGCAAAGATACCCTCACATATTCTTCAATTTGAAATAAGTCCTCCGATTTTAATATTTTTAGTTTAAAAAATTATTTATAAAGTAACTATCAAACTAAAAATTGGATTGAATTATAAATACAATTATTAGTATAATTTAACTTTACAAATACTGAGAATTTTATAATGTACGCAAGACTATTTTATAACTTTTTTATATTTTATTAATTACCAATTTTTTATCTTAAAATTTTAATAACTATATATTTAAATTATTTGAAATACTATCAACCCGCAGCGTAGCGCGGGGTAGTATACATAAAGAGAGCGAGAGAGAGCTAGACTCACACACTTTCAAAAGTATGAAAATTTTCATACTTATAAATTATTTTTAATGATGGGATATCCAATTCGATGATCGATTTCGTTAGACATAATTTATGCTATTAGACTTATTCAGAAATCAAATTTTATAATATTTTGACTTCGTTTTCTGGTTGAACGAGTAGTCTCAAAATAAACGACTGAAAATAAAAATTTTATAAAAAATAGTGATAAAAGACTCAAATTTCGAATCGAAAGTATCGATCTTATTTTTGATATTAAGTAGAATTTTCTATTAAAGTTTAATGTAATTTGTATTATTCTACACCGTTGAACTTACAAACGTGTCACATTGATCATTAAAATAATTATTTTTTAGACCCTTTGACCACTTAGTACATGATGTCGAAAAATTATGAAATTTAATTTTTAAATATTTCTAATAGTTTAAATCATGCCTAATGGAGTCAATCTTTGAATCGGATACCACATCATCGAAAACAACTTACAAGCGCCACAGAGGCCTCTGTACTTTTGAAAACAAAGGAGACGTACTCTATATATATATATAATGATTTTTATATTTATAAATTATTTTTAATAATAGGATATCCAATTCGACGATCGGTTTCGTTAGATATAATTAAACTATTAGAATTATTTAGAAACCAAATTTCTTAATATTTTGATTTTGTTTGCCTGTTGTTCAAAATAAACGATTGAAAATAAAAATCTTACAAAAAATAGTGATAAAAGATTCAAATATCAATTGAAAGTATTGATCTTATCTTTGATATCAAGTAGAATTTTATATTAAAATTTTACGTAATTTGAATTGTTCTACACCGTTGAATTTACAAACGTATCATATTGGTCATTAAAATAATTATTTTTTAGACCATTTGAACACTTAGTAAATAATGTCGTAAAATTATGAAGTTTGATTTTAAATAATTCTAATAACGTAGATCATGTCTAAGGGAGTCGATTGTCGAATTGAATATCCCATAATTGAAAACAACTTACAAGCATAGAGACTTTTGTACTTTTGAAAGCATATGAGACGTACTATATATATATATATATATATATAAGGAGGGGCGAGGCCTTGCTCTGCTCTAGTTCACCTCCGGTATCTGTATGAAGCCTAATTACTTATAGTAAAGTTCTCTAAGGAAGCCGAAAGTCTTCGAAGAAGGGCTTTCGGACACTAAAGAGTAGAAAGACTAGGGTGAACTAGAGCAACAGTGGGCTCTGTCCTTAGAGGACAGAACAGCTTGGGGGTTTCTAAGGGGGCAGAGTCCCCTTAGACCCTGTAGCCCAGTCTGGCGTTAGCCAATTCCCACCGGTAGGGGGAGGTGAGGCTTCGCCGACTGAGAATAGCTGACATTCCCCTACCCCTGGACACACTCACCCGTACTCCAAAAAGGGAGGGTGAGGGTGGCACAGAGGCGGAGAGAATGTACTGTGGGGGGTTGCTAAGGGGGGAGGTTCCCTCCTTATCCCAATGGATGCTGAGTCAGCCCTTTAGGCAAGGGCTGTTTATATATATATATATATAGTACGTCTCATGTGCTTTCAAAAGTACAGAAGTCTCTATGCTTGTAAGTTGTTTTTAATTATGGGATTCGACAATCGACTCCTTTAGACATGATCTACGTTATTAGAATTATTTAAAATCAAACTTCATAATTTTATGACATTATTTACTAAGTGTTCAAATGGTCTAAAGATTTTATAAAGAAGTTTATTTCTAAAATTTTCTAAATAGGCTTTATGGGAACATCATTTCATTCTCATTGCAACTTGCGAGGGAATTATATGAACTTCTCCTTAATGATTAGGATTCTCATGAAAATATCATTATTATTTACTCTATTTATTGCCATAGGAACATGTCTAACAAAACAAAAATTTTCATGTTTTTGAGAACTATATTACCCTGGCACTTGATAATTCTATTTATTAACCAATTAATAGTTTCATTAAAACATGTTGATTGAAATTTCTCCTTTCTTTTGTTGCCACATAGAGTGATACTAAGTTTAATTACAAGCCAACAAATTTAAAGTCTAAGAATTATTATTTTCAATATATATATTTGTAAAGAACAAAAGGAGTATTGCAATGAATTAAACTAAAAACTTTATTAAATATTTTTGGATTAAATTTCGATAGTGGATAATTTTTTACACATTTACAACAGCCTATATATAGGTATAAATCAAAATCCTAATAGCAATAATTGAACAATATTTAAACTCATATCTTATGTCTAACCAACAAAATATTAAAAAATAAATTTGACGAAAATAAATCTAAAATCATTAAAAATATTGGGTTATTTATCAACAGAATAAAATTTTAGATAAATTTAACAAGTTAAGACCGTTTATCTTCAAATGCTTAAAGAGAATAAGTATCTAAACTTGCTCGAAAACTTTTAGTTTATACTCAAATCAGGTTGATCTTGATGAATTTTACTTCGAAATAAAGAAAATATTAAGCATTAAATAATAAAGTTAAAATTCATAATGTTCAGATGTCTTTTACAAAATACATTATAGTTTAAGACCTTCATATAAAGTGGTACATTTTTAGCTAAATCAAAATTTACATACATACATACATACATACATACATATATATATATATATATATATATAGAGCAGGGCTGCTGTGCTCTCAGGAGCACGGAGGCCTCCGTAATATTTATATATATATATACGGCTGCTTTCAGCCGGCTCCTATATATACTATATATATATATTATATTATTATATATTATATATATATAAAAAGAGTCCAGCCTGCATTGAGGCCCCTCATCGTAGCACGGGCCTCTGCGTGCACCAGTTTGATGATGGCGGCTTCAAATCGACGATCCGGCTCCGTTAGACTTGATCTCATTAAGTTAAAATATTGGAAACCAAATTTCATATTTTCGATATCATTTACCTATCGAACACGTAGTTGCTAAAATTGAACGGTCCTGAAAAAAAATCTCATAAAAAATGATAATAAAAAAATTTAATCAAGATCAGATTATAGCTGATCTACTCTAAATAGTAGAAAGAATTTCTAATAAAATTTTCATCAGATTTGGATTTTTTATACCGTTAACTCAACAACACCCACAGTCGGACCATTAAAATGGTCAATTTTGAATGCTTTGATCACTAGTCAAATGATTCGAAAAATTTAATGAAATTTAGTTTTCAAATAACTTTTAAGTGTAGATCAAGTTAACGTAGTCGAAAATTTCGTCATTTGGAAGCCCGCATCATCCGAAAAACAACTTGACACGGGACGGCCCAGTGCTTACCGATAGATAGCCAGCTGACTCTATATATATATATATGATATTATATATAGTAATATATATATATATATATATAGTCTATTACTATATATATAGCAGCAAGCTGTTTGTGCTCTCAGAGCACGAGCCTTGATGCTCCCTGCACCGTTTCGATGATAAAGATCGAATCGATCGATCGGCTCGCGTTAGATTGCATCTAGCCATCGTAAGTTTCATAGAAAATAATTTTTGCGATTTTTTGAATCATTTACCTAGTGATCGAAAGTCATTCTAACATCCATAAATTTTTGAATGGTTGAGTATCTAATGCCGTTTTCGTTAAACGGTGTAGAGATATTCAAATCAGACATGAAATTTTGATTACAAAATTCTTATCATCTATTTACAGACAAGATCAATATTTCTAGATCGAACATTTTAGTTTATTAGTCACCACTTTTATAGATTTTATTTTCAGCGTTTAAAAATTATTGATTTTGAATTATTTCGGATTGCCTAAGGTAAATGAATATCGAAAAATCGCCAAAATTATTTTCTAAAAACTTCAAATATGCTAGATCAAAGTTTAAGCGGAGCGCGATCGTCGAATTCGGGAAAGCTCCATCATCGAAAAACGCCTACAGGGAGCACGGAGGCCTCGGCTCCTGAGAGCACAGCAAGACCCTCTTAATATATATATATATATATACTATATAGATTGAGTTAAATACTATCGTAGTAAACGATGCTATTTACTACCGATCTGTTTTCGATGATAAAACTTCCAATGACGATCGCCTCCGTTGACATATTCTATACAGCTTTGAAGTGTTTAGAAATCAAATTTCAAATCAATTAATGAACATCAAAATTTGGCCTATATGAATCGAAGGGTTTCAAAATTTGTAATGTTATATGGTCAAATAAGAGGCATTTTCTCGTTTAACGCGGCGTAAAAAGATATCCAAATAATATTCAACTTTGTTAGAAAATTCTTTAACTATTTAAACAAGCATATATATTTTGGTCTTAATTAGCAAGACTCCTATCATCATTTTTAAAGAGTATTGTATTTTCACCATTTATTTTTCTGTTCACTTGATGGATAAAAAAATCATATCGAAAAGTGCGTGAAATTTGATTTCTAGGCTTAGTTTAAATGTTTAGTCATATTAACGACCGATCGTCATTTGAAGCTCTATCATCGAAAACAAATCAGGTAGTAAAACGACGATCGTTTCTACGATTAGGTAATTCTAGCTCAACTATAATATATACTATATATATAATATACTTATATATATATAATATATATCTATATATATATATATATATATATATATATATAACTCCTAAATTTGACAATTTCTTTTTTAAAACAAAGATTAAAAAAGAAAGGACTAGATAATAAAATGAAAATGTTGTATTAAAGTCCATGTACCCTTAAAGATTTGGTGTTGTTTACCGTGTGTTATTAAAGCTGAAATACATAAATACTTTTAAAATGGTATATACGGGAAAGTATAGTACTTTAGTGGGATGTAGGAATATACGGAAAGAGAGAGAGAGAGAGAGAGGTGGTTATATAATCTCATCTGCTGTACTAGCTGTATTCTGACCTCGTCGTATACACATACATTTGTACGCTAGTGCTTTAACGAATTAAAATTAAAATTAAAATTAAAATTAAAAAATTAATATTTAAAATTTAAAAAATAAAAAATTAACGCATCAAAATATAAATAATAGATAGACAGAGGAGAGAGGAGGGGGGAGGAGAGGAACCAGCTCTCGGGGAGAGAGCGAGAGAGAGGGGGGGAGAGAGAGAGAGGAGGGAGATGGAGAGCGAGATGGAGGATGCGGCGGAGGAGAGGGAGAACGGGGCGCGGGAGCGGCTCGAGACGGTGGCGGAGGAGGCGGCGGCGGCGGCGGCGGCGGCGGAGGAGAAGGTGGGGTCGAGCCTCACAATGGAGCGTGTCGCCGCCGCGAAGCAGTTCATCGAGAACCACTACAGGGCGCAGATGAAGAACATCCAGGAGCGGAAGGAGAGGTGAAGCTCTTCTCCCCCTCTCCCCATTCGATTTGATGCCCCCTCTCTGTGCTTAGATCGCTTGTTCTTGCTCGATCCGAGGGTTTAGCCTCAGATCTTCGCCAGTTTCGATTTTATTTCCCGATCGGGGGGGATTTGAGGGCAAATCTTGCTATTAATCGATCTCTTCAGCTAGCTCTGTGAGTTTCTCAGTGTCTAAGGGTTTCTTCGTGTTGTAATGCTCAATGGAGCTCCGGATAGCTAATTCGGGTCTTGTAATCTGGTTTAGTATTCAAAATGTGAGTCTCGTGGTGATTCTTGGTCGATTGCGGAGATTATGCTCTAGGTTTTGATGGATTTGATGAGTAGAGGGTGTCTTTTTGCTCATGCTTCTGCTTTAGATACAGTTTTGTGAGCTTTTTGCAGCATAACGAACTGTAGAATATGCATAACTTGTGTATGTGCGATAAGAGGAAAGTGAGAAGAAAGCTAAAAGGGAAGTAGGCGGAGCTTGAAATAGATTGGTCTAACAGAAAACATTCACACCTATTGTTCAGTATAATAAAACTGGGTCTATGTTTAGTTGGTGCTGGTTATTTTTGGAGATAATCTACCGATCTCCACTATTTGAAGGAGCTGTGTTAAACTTGTCATGGATTTGAGGTACTACGGGAGTAAAGAACTGATCACTGTTGTTATTTCTAGAGTTGTTTGTTTATGACACACGTCTCCCACCCTCTCTTTTTTTTGTCTCTCTGCTCTTGTTGTTGTTCCATGTCTCTTATCATGACGGGAAAGCTCTAGTCTCCTATAAATGCTTGTTACTGTTTGAGTGCAGCAAGTTGAAGGATTGATGGCATAACATATAGATCTTGAGCTATACATTATACATAACAAGTGAAATTTCATTGCTAGAAATTTTGTGTGATTCTAATCGATGTCAAAATTGTGGTAGTACAAAGCATTAATGAGCTATGGTTTTTGGATACAGAAAAGAAGCTTTGTGATAATAGAATGTGATTGAGGTGAAGTACTTTATCTTTTGAAGGAAGCTACAATCTTAGTAAATAGTAGGTTAGTTAACTCTTGGAGATAAGTGGTTAGGCAACACTTGGAATCTTATGGCCATGCCATAAGTGTTGGAGATGTGCTCTTGTATCTGGCAGGATTATATCACTAAATGGTAGGTTCTAATACATTTTAAGCTTTGAAGACATTTTTCGTTAATTAAACTTCAGTTTGCAAAAGGAGATTTCAGTTTATTTGAGCGGAATGATTTGGGGATTGTAGACATCAGCATGGATGAATTTTTTTAATATTTATATGGAACGCCATTCTTAGGTAGCTTAAGCTTTTGGAGAACAACGGTTGTTTTTAATATTTATATTCAACATGAATGAGAGTAAAGAAGCAGATTTGGAATGATATAGCCATTAGAGTCATATTTTGAGGCGAAGTTGATTGGGCAAGACAACTAGTCCATAATTTACAATGCTCAGTACACCTGTATTCTTGCTGGCAATGTACCTTTTGGCAATAAATGAAGATCTTCCCTTTCTGAATGTACTTTTTTGTGCTACTTTTTTAAAGGAACTCTTACACACTTGCACCTAAAAGGCCACATGACGATGTATCTTGGCCTTGTTCTGCTTTAGAATTTCTGGTTCTTTGGATTAGTCATCTTTCTGTCAGATCCATATTTGTACACTTCCACATATCAATTTATGAACAAGTTTGAATATGAAAAGTACAGATACCACATATTTACTTGAAGTGGCTAGTTTTACATTAAACACCTGCTTTTTCCCCTTTTTTTCAAATATATTTATCATTGATTTTTATATCCTGACTAACAGACTTTTTCTTCTTTTAACTTAGATACTCATTTACAATTATTCGCCTTTTTTATGGAGGTCTGTTTATCTTATTTTCTGAAAACTTTAAAATTCATTTGAAATCTATACTTGTTGCAGACGTTGGTTTTTGGAGAGACAATTAGCCTCTTCCCAAGTTCCCAAGGAGGAGCAAATTAATATAATAAAGGATTTAGAGAGGAAGGAAACAGAGTTTATGCGACTTAAAAGGCACAAAATCTGCGTAGACGACTTTGAGCTACTCACCATTATTGGAAGAGGTGCTTTTGGGGAGGTCTGCTGTTGCATTCTTTGCAAGTTTAATAGCGGCAAATATTTTAAGAATTACTATTTCATTCGGTTTTGTTTATGTGCGAACTAAAAGTATTGGTAGTTTTTTCTTCTTTATTCCTGCGAAGTGTTTCTCCAGCTAAAACTTTCATAATAATTTTGGAAAGTGGCTATACTATGATACTTAGGTGAATTACTTTTGGTATTGCTGCACCAGAGTTATCTATTATTGTTTCTTGTTTGTCTGATTGAAGCTCCCCGCTATTTTGGCTTGGCTAAATGGCTCACATTTGCTCCGTCCTATTCTGTTCCTTGTCAACTTGGTGCTGTCATATCTTTCTTTTACTGCTTCCTCTCTAGTTATTTTTGTTTTCGAGGCACTTCAAAGTTGAATGAAATCACTCTGTACTGGCAAACTATGTGTTCTCTGTTGGACATGTCCAAACCATCTCATCTATTGAAATTCCCTACTACATGTATATAGTAATGTTAGTACATGTCTTTTAGGTGATCTTATATACTAGAACGACATTTGTAGAAATTTACTTAATTGTCCTGGCAAGATAAAAGTAAAAACAAAAAGCAGTTTTGAACCATTGTTTGTTGCTTTATTGAGTTTGTAGGCAACATCAGGAATACCTGTATATGTTATTTACATATTTAAAGTACATGATAGTTCAAGTCAGTGCTGTTGTTTCCTGCAAGCTTACCTTTCTCATGCTACAGGTCAGACTATGCCGGGAGAAATCCTCTGGCAATATTTATGCTATGAAAAAGTTGAAGAAATCAGAGATGGTTAGCAGGGGTCAGGTAAGATATGTGAATACGATATATCATTTTTAGAAAGCCTATCCTTCTTAGAAAGCCTTTGACTTCTATTCGTTTATCATTTGGTTAATAATTAAGTTATAATTGTATGTTCCCATTTAAGTTTTGAGTAACATGTTTGTGTGAAAATAACAGTCTGAGGGAAGGTTTTCATTGGTGATCTTGGATTTCTAGTTGCTTAGTACCGACCAAAGCATATCTGATGTGCACATTGATGTTTGTCCTTAAAATTGGAGCGCAGCCTTGATGCCATTATTGCACATTTTACTATTTTATGTGGCTAAGTTGTTAAGTTGTATAATTTTACCAGTTGTCCTTTCTATCTAATAATATTCCATCATATTCTCATATATACGATTTGGTTGAACAACCGTTTCAACCTGGTCCTTACCTGCACAAAATTCCATTTGATCTAATTTTGCATGTTATTAGTTCAATGTTGCAACCATTTGATATTTGCCCAACCTGGTCTTTATTTGTTTCTCATTGTTGTCATAATTTTCTTCTTTCTCCTTTTTTCCTAGGTGGAACATGTTAGAGCTGAAAGGAATTTGCTTGCTGAAGTTGCTAGTCATTGCATTGTGAAATTATACTATTCATTCCAAGATGCAGAGTTCCTTTACTTGATCATGGAATATCTTCCTGGAGGTGATATGATGACCCTTCTCATGAGAGAAGACACATTAACTGAAAACGTTGCTAGATTTTACATTGCCCAGAGTGTGCTAGCCATAGAATCCATTCATAAGCATAACTACATTCACAGGTTAGTGATTCCCAGTGGCTGCTGAATTTCTACTCTGTTTTTTATTGTTTAGGTAATTTATATGCAAGGTCTCTGACTTTCCTGGAAATTTTAATTTTATGTCCCTATATTTTTATATTTTCGTATTAGTCCCTTAGCTTTGGCTTTTGTTTCATGGAAGTCCCTGCTGAAATATTAGAGTGGATTATAAGAATACTACATTGATAGTTTCAACTTGAGTCCCATTTCTTTTTTAAATTCCATGTACATTTCATGTTATTACAGCTGTATCTCACTGCTTGCAGTCTATGCTAACTCTAGTAAATAAACAAAAGTTTAGACTACTAGCATAACATTTTTAACTTCTTGTAAAGAAATTCAACACATTCTTTTATTTGAAAGAAAGACTTAAAGCTTGTTGATCTATAATAGAGGATGTAAATGTGGGACCTTCTTAAAATTGAAACATCTACATAAAAATACTAAGGTATCTACAGATGTGCTTTTCTATTCATATGATCTCCATTTAGTTTGTCTCTATATGCAGAGATATTAAGCCTGACAATCTGTTATTGGACAAAAATGGTTACATGAAGCTCTCAGACTTTGGTTTATGCAAACCAATTGATTTTTCAAGACTCTCAACCTTGAATGAAGATGAACCCATTACTGATGAAAACCTTAGGGAGTCTATGGACATTGATGGTGGCTTTTCAGATACGAATAATAGTAGGTGGAAGAGCCCCCACGAACAGCTTCAGCACTGGCAGATAAACAGGAGAAAGCTGGTATATTCTTGTACACCCTGCTCTCTCCTACGTAGTAGTTTGTTGTACCCTCTTTTACTATGCTATTGCTCTTAGAATTATTTCCTGTAAGTCAAATCTCGGTTAACAGTTTTTGAATCGTCCCTTTAGGCATTCTCTACTGTGGGTACACCAGACTATATTGCTCCAGAAGTATTACTGAAGAAAGGATATGGCATGGAGTGTGATTGGTTTGTGAGCTTATACTTAGATGAGCAGTTTCATCCATTATGGTTAATGTTGTTTTTTTGTAATTTCAGAAAGGTAAAAGGGTATGCAGACCCTTAAATTATAGGGCTTTTATGAAGTAGGTCGCTGAACTTTATTTTGATTGACATCCTCCTAACTTTTTCTCGTTTTGATTTAAGTTACTTCTGTCAGTTAAATTGATGATTCCATTAAATTAATGGTGATTTTTTTTAATTGAATGGGTCTATCTGCCTCTCAGTTGGCAGAACTGAGGGTTCCGATGACAATTGATAATTGAGCAGTTGATTTTAAGGAAGCCCCAACTCAAACTGATAGAAATGACTGAAATCAGAACAAAGGTGAGGAGTGTCAATCTGAAAAGGAGGGTTAAAAAAATGACAGGCCTATTTTAAAGTAGCGTATGGTTAAGAGGGTCTGCATCTACATTTCACCTTTTAAAATATTCATTCTGGCTAGACCCTTTTGTTTAAGGTTTTACCCAGTGCCTATGAAGTCTTATTGTCCACTTGCAGGTGGTCTTTGGGTGCAATTATGTATGAAATGCTTGTTGGTTATCCACCATTTTACTCTGATGATCCCATTACCACATGCCGAAAGGTCAGTCTGTCACATGCCTTATCCTCATTTGCCTTTCTATATACATCAAAACATATTTAACATAATTACACACAATTGTGAGAAATCCAGCCTTTGTAGTATATTAGGTGGTTATCATACTTTAAAACCATTATCTTTTTCTTTTTGTCAGAAGGTTAAAACTAGCATCTTATGAGGTAATAACATGTAAACACTTTCTGCACTCTCTCACACTTTTGAAATCGATACCTGACCTGTAAAAAGTTTCAATTTCAGAACCAGCCTTTCATTATTTTTGACTTCATTGATTCTTCATCAAAAGATTTGACGGTAATTGTAACTTTATTATGGAATATTCAGTAAGCTAACAAAATATTCTGTCAGTTGACGGAATACTCTCTCTCTCTCTCTCTCTCTCTCTCTCTCTCTCTCTCTCTCACTGAAACCGTTGTGAAGCTCTGACAGAGTTAAACAGAGAGGCACTGAAATTGAAAAAATATTGATTGGTAGTAAATTGAAACTTTCATAGTTTACATACAGTTTTTGCATTGTATCTCAGGCGGCGTCTAACTGTCTATACTACTAATTTACCTATTTATTGTCATGGTCGTGATTGTATCAGTGGATAATGTATACTTCTTGCAATCTAAGGCTATGCTTCTTAGACATTCTGTTTTCATTTACTTTAAATTGAGAATACTTTTATGCCATCTTATTGTTGGTTGACCAATGGCTTTAGATTGTGCACTGGAGAAACCACTTGAAATTTCCTGAAGAGTCAAGATTGTCCCCAGAGGCAAAGGATCTTATTTGCAGATTATTATGTGACGTCGAACACAGAATTGGCAGTGGAGGGGCAGATCAAATAAAGGTATTTTTATAAGCATGAAGTAATCTTTGTTTTTCCTTTATTTTCTTGTAGTTTACTTTGTAATTAATTTTGGTTCTCTTTTCTCAGGCCCATCCTTGGTTCAAGGATGTTCAGTGGGATAAGCTTTATGAAATGGACGCTGCATTTAAGCCCCAAGTTAATGATGAACTGGATACACAGAATTTCCAAAAGTTTGATGAAGTATGGTGATAGTGATTTTAAATTCTAGTTTACTACTATTTGTTAGCAAGTTAAATTCTTTCAGTATACAGATGTTATACAGTTCTGTATGTACTTTTGAAGTAGGTTTACGGCAATTATGTTGTTTCAGTGATCCTTGTGGAAGTAAATCCAGATTTCATTGGATCTGCCTCTGCAGTTCATCCCAACATGCTTAAACTTTTCAAGTCTTCAGTATTTTGCACTTGGGAGTTTATGCATTTTGGTATTTCTCATCTAGAAGCACCTCAACATGCTAATTTTTATCTGATCTATTCTCTATTATTTCACTTATAGGAGCTGGGAGGATAGTTTAACCTGCTAAATTGCTGTTCTACTCTCCTTAAGCTTAATCATTTATTTTAGTTTTGGTTACTGTAGATTTTTGTAACTGTTACTAATATTAAATTTTCTTTTTCATTTTGCCCCAGTTGGATCCTCCAGTAAGGACTGGTTCTGGACCATCAAGGAAGGTATGCAACTGATTTTCTTGTAAAGCATCTAAGGTTATTATTTTAAAATATATGTTCACCTAATCAACTGTTTTGCACCCATGTTCCTATTGTTCAGTAGGATCTTAGTTCGAATATGATCAGGCCTCTCATTAATTATTCTGAAACGTTGTGAGCAGATGTTGCTAAATGCAAAAGATCTAAGCTTTGTCGGATACACATACAAGAACTTCGATGCCATTAAAGGCCGGCATCAGTCATTTGGTATGCACCTTATCTATGGGAGGATCATTTCGAAACTCTTTATATTAGTTTGTCCAGAGGAATATGCCAACTTACTCCAAGTCAACACATTTTTCAGTTTATTCAGCTGCTGCTTTCTGCTGTTGTATTTGAAATATTATTTGCATACTGAATGGATGAAAAAATGATTGAAGTTTCGGAGTCCCTTGATTTTAAATTTGGAATTCTTCTAATTTTCTCGTTTAAAAGTTTACATACTGTAGTTGTTTCATTTAACATTTTTTTACCACACTCTTATTATTACTTTGTTGGAATTCTGTTTATTCCTTTTCATTGTCAAAATTTTTTGTCTGATATAATTATATTGCAGTTAAGTTTGTCAGCACTTAATTCTTCATTAATGTAAACATGCAGATATGAAAAGAAGCGCATCACCAAGGCGGCCTTCAATTGATTCCATATTCGGTAATGTATTCAAGGGGTCTTTTTATTGTGTATTTTTAATGGTACACTGCTCTACAATTTTACATTAACCTTGAGACCTTTCTAGCTTATTTCATTGAATGATCTCTTGCAAGCCCAGAGTAGACTTATAGGTGTATTAGTAATAACATCACTTATAACATCCAGTAAAAGCATATTTTGGCAAGTTGTTCTCCAAACATAACTGTTATTGTGCTTTAGAACCCCTGCAAACTGCCAGAGCATGTTGGAGCTCCGCTCCTTCGATGCTAAAAAATGGTGGCAGAAATGTCCATTGGACAAGTTTCTACTTCACCAGCATTTTTTAGCATCAGAGGAGCTCAGCTCTAAAGCACTTTGGAGTTTTGGGAGGCTCTAATTTATGAAAGCAGTTGTGCCTGGAGGAAGCATTACCAAGCTAGGCCTTAGAAAATAGAGATACCACAGTATAATCATTACTTAACTGTGTACTTACATGGCCTGGCTGCTTAAACAGTTTCTGTACTTCAAAAAAACATCTGTTAGGCATTTTGGCAAGCTGAAAGTTTGAGCTTCTACTGATGGGAAGCTGCAATAAGCTTTTGAATTCTAAAAGTAAAAGTTTCAATTTAAAGCTATTGCCTTTTTGTTAGTGAGAGCTGTAGGGGCTCATATCGACAAAAAAGTTGTTGATGTGTTTTTTTTTAAAAATCTTTGTTCATCGGCTCTTCTTCAGGAGCTCCATCTGGGCCAAAGTGGCCGTGCTTCGTCGCAAACCTCTCGTTCCATCTCTCATAGTTTTGAGTGTCTCTTCTCAATTTAATTGTTTTCTTCCTTGCAACACCAGCGGACTCGGCATTGGACTCTTCTCGGAGATCTTCTGAAGGGGACGCAGACACTCACATGGTTTCATCAGGCGATGCGATGTCCCCATAAGCTATCCTTCCTATTATCCTTACTCATAATTAGTTCACCAATGCAAACACCCTTCGCCGTGCGGTTAGTGAGGAATGGCCTGCTTCTTTTTAGCCAGGTCTGCCCCTATTCCCCCTCCCCCTCTATTTGGCATGGATTTTACTGAATTGAAAACAGCTTCTAGTTGTACAGTAGAATGTTTACTATATTAAGGACCTAATTAAAAGGCCCAGTTGAGCATTTGTCTGAGTGAGAGGAGACGGCTAAATTCGGGGAGTAATTTGGCCCTGGCTGCCCAGGTTGGCAGAAGCAAAAGCCTTCTCTTGTGGCAGTTCCTGGTCTAATTAGTTTGATGATAATAAGAGATGTTAACTGCCGTTTGATGTGTATCAGAGTAATCCTCTAGCATTTTCTTTTTCCTTTTTATTTTTTCTCAATATCTTCTCTTGTTAAATGTCTGTCCGATTGGATTTTTCTCTCTCCTTTTTCTTAGCGTAGGCTATAATCTTTCCATGCAAACTTAGGGCCAGCTTGGTGTTGTTTGTGTCTTTTTTTGATATGTTTCTTTTTCTGTTCTTCTTTCAGCTAGTTAAGATTAAAACACCCTCGGATTTAAAGAGTGAAATTATTTTTGTCGTCGATGGCTTAGTTTACAAGCTTATTATTTATGGATTTATTTATTTTTAAGTTGTATGTGAACAAAGAAGCAAAATATCAATGGGAAAAAGAAACATATCGTGTGTCCCTTGAGATTTGAGTCGTCGAGTTGCTTCCGAAGCTGGGAGTGGTGCATTTCATTTATTCATTTATTCGCTTGCTTGGTGTTAATCTCTTGGAGCGTTCCAAGAAGTTGCGTCGGAGTCTTTACGAGTTGGTAGATCCATGAACGATCCCCCTAACAGGTGTCACTAATTGGCTATTAGTCCATTTCATAATATAGTACTGCTCTAGAGCCTTCCTATACGTCAGGCAGCATTTGGTAGATCCATGATCGATCCCTCTAATTAACAGGTGTCACTGATTAGGCTGTCAGTCCAATTCATAATACAGTACTGCTCTGGAGCCTTCCTATACTTCAGGTAGCGTTTGGTCTGGGAGTTCCTCTATTCGCACCCAAAAATTAGTAGTTTTTAGGTTTTTGAAATAAGCTGGTATGATTCGATATAAATTTGGAGTTTTCGGTTCACCTTTTCTTCTTCGAATATCGCAATCGCAAAATCTGTCTCATTCATTCTTGATCCTTGTATCGAAAAAGGTGTCTAGTTGGGTATCACAGTCCTCACCCTTGACTTGGCATTAAGCTTGTTTCCAAGTAGGAACTAGGGTAATTGAAGTCTAAATTTAATTTTAATTATGATATTAAATGAAAATTATCATTCATTGTTTAAATAATAAAATAATTAATTAATTTATTACTTATAATTAATTATTAATAATTTTATGTGTTTATTCATAAACTAATATTTATATTGATCAACCATTAGTATTTTTATTAATCTAATTAAATTTTTTTATTAGTTATCTAATTAAATAATTTACTAATTAATTAAAAAGTCAAATTATTTTTTATAATTAATTAATATATTTTTATTATTTTATACAATATTCATAGCTAATAAATTTATTATTTTATTAAATTATTTTTAACTAATATTTTGATTTTGATGTTAATTAAATTAGATAAGATATTTTTAATTTAAAATTATAACTCTTATTCCTTCCGTTTTAATCTAACCATCTAAATATTATTTACTGTATTTTTAGGAATAATCTAATTTTTTTTTCTAAACGTAAAATTAATCTAATTCTTCTTGTGTATATCTGAGCTTGTATCTATTTCTGGAATAAATAATTTTTACTTATATTCGAATCAAATGTAGGCTCAGAAAGATCCATCCAAATGTTGTTGAGTTGGTATTGGACCTGTGTCCCTTAGTGGTTGATTCACTTTTATGCTGACCATGACAGTTGATACTCATCATCAAGAAAGTTGATCAATCATTTATTGTAGCGGGATTAATATCATTGACTCATCAATAACATGCTTAGAGACTTGTAAGGCATCCGTGATGCCAAATGTTTATTTCGTGACAAATGATGTCTCCTATCTCAATAATTTTGTCGATGAGCTGATCTTGCAGATTTGTGGTAGGTGATCAGTGTTTTTAGGTTGTTGTAGTTGTTGTTGTTGTTGCTATCCTATGAGGTGTCATGTATGAGATTGACCCTAAAAGTTAAATTAATTGTTAACTTCTACGTGTGCATTAAGCTGATTTAAACTTGCTATGCCATGATACAACCATGATACATTCAAAGGCACACGCAATAATCTCGTGTTTTTGGACCTTTTCTTTGTGTACTTTACTAATTTAATTATTAGGACTTAAGCATCCAAACTGAATCAGGCGGAGAACTACTTGGATCCGCATCCCATAAAGTGTGATCTCCGCAGAGTAATACATAAATTCACTACTTTTGTAACAAAAAAGTACATGTCAATTTTACACCATAAAATCCAAATATTTAAATAAATATTTTTAATTTTTTTTTTTATAATATATTACAAATTTGATAAAATTATGATCTTTAAATAAAGAGATGTAAAATTTGCATATACCGTATGAATATGCACGTAGCATTACTCTACAAAAGTTACGTGGTGTTAGCTAATCAGATCAAGAGGAGCTGCGGTATCAAATTGGTCTCATCACCTGAAGGGCCTAACGAAACGAAGCACGCAAAGTCGCTGATTGTAAAAAATAGAAGGAATGCGAGAAGATCCAACACTGGTACTCTCAACAACCTCAGGCTTGCAGGCACGTGGCCTACGCTGATTTCGCAGGAAAGAAAAGTTTGTGTCCTACACTGCTACTACAGCTGTGTTTATTTATTTATTGGTTTATACTAATGATGATACCCAAAGACCACGTCGAAAACAAATTAATGATTCACTAGTAAAGTAAAGTAATCGTCAAATCGTCAGCTTGTAGAGTGACAAAAATATAAACTCACTATCCTTAGGATCTAAGGACGTCGACGGACTAGTCAAAAAAACTTTTAAATTAGTCCAATATCATTAATCGCCACGCATGTTCGCGCATTTTAGATCAAAAATAATAAAAGATCATTTTTGATTAAAATGATATTAAAGAAAAGAAAATGGATTTATATATAAGTTTTACATTTTTAATTCTTGGTTGGACGCTATTGATAGTTTCTTGCTGTTCGTTGGTTGCCGTTTCAGTCAACAGCCAATAGAGTGGCGCCACGTATTCAGATTCTTTAGTACACGTTTCGAAAGCGCCGTTCGTCGCCGTTATCATCCTTTTTTGATTCCTCTTCAGCGTCTAGAGAAATATTTAGGTCAGCACCATTTTTGGTGTAAATTTTGAAAAATAATTTCCGTAAAATTAATTTTACTTTAGAGAATTAATTTTAGTTAAAAATTATATAGTATTTGGCTTGATTTTGTAAAGCTGTTTTGCAAAATCTTTTTTTTGATGTTTGCATATAATAATTTATTTATTATATTTTATTTAAAAAATTAAAATTCATATTAAAACCAAAACTTTAAATTTGAATTAAAATTTTAAATATTAAATTTTAGATTTGCACAAAAATTTAAATTTTAATATTTTAATTTAAAATATAAATTTAAAATTTTAATTTCGAATATAAAATCTAACTTTGAAATTTAAAATTTATTCTTCTGTCTCAAAATAATAATAATGAAGGATTAATTCATTCTTGATAGTCATTCCTTTAACTAGTGAGCAGGAGCATACTCTATATAGGAATGGTAGGGATATACTACTCGATCATTTCTACCATTTTCAAATCCTTATTATGATTCCTTTTCTTCATGAAATTTCAATTAACTTAACGGCGAGATTTATTATCGTTTCCTACATGTCTCGTGAAAGTCAGAGTAGGCGCGAATTCTCCCGCTTTGTGACCTATCATACGATATGCTGTATAAATAGGTAAATGTTCCCTTCCATTATAAATAGCGATTGTATGGCCAGTCATGGTAAGTTTTAAATTTAAAATTTAAAATTTAAAAATTAAAAATTAAAAATCAAAACTTAAAATTTAAAAATTTAAAACTAAAATTTATAATTTAAGATTTGAATTTTAAAAATTTGAAGTTTGAAAATTGAAAATCAACACTTATAATTTTAAATTTTAAAATTTGAATTTTTATCTTAAATTTTAAAATTTAAAATCTAAAATTTAAAGTTTTAAATTTAAATTTAAAAGTTAAAATTTTAAATTTTAAAATTCAAATATAATCTTAAACTTTAAAATTAAAATTTAAATTAAAATTTTGAATCTAAAATCAAAACAAAAATTTAAAGTTTTAAACTAAAATTAAAATCAGATTTTGAAAAGCTAATTTTAACTATTTTTAATTTCAGAAACTCAAAAAATAGAACCACATTTTGGAAACAAGTTACAAGATTATCAGCTATTTTATTGTATCAGAAATTTACTTTTTTTGAGTGGTTAGGCGAAACACCTACTTAGTAGGGGGCATGTGCCGATCCGCCGCGCCACGTGTCCCGCAGGGGCCGCGTGTGTTCTTTAATGCGCCATCATCATTGGCCAAACTCATCACAGTCGCGGGCCCCACCCAAACGGACCCCACCAACCCGCATCCGGCCACCTGTCCCCTTCCCCCTCACTTCGAAGGGCTTTTTGGTCATTCCACAGTAATAAAGGTTGGGGTTGGGGGTTGGGTTGGGGTGGGGTGGGGAGGGGTAAAAGTGGAAATGGGAAAAGCGTTAAGAGAGAGAAAAGGAGAGCGAAATGGCTACGTTTTGAGAGTTGGAGCGACGTCACCGCGCGACACCTGTCCCCTTTCCTTCCTCTTCTTCGTCTTCTTCCTCCTCTCGTCTCCTCCACATCTACTTCTCTCTCTCTCTGTCTCTCCCCCCTCCACTAACCCTAGCTTCTCCCGAGCACAGATACGCACACAAAGAGAGAGAGAGAGAGAGAGAGAGAGAGAGAGAGAGAGAGGAAGCTACTGCTTCTATGGGTGGAGTGTGTGTGTAGCTTTCGACGAGCTGTGTTGTGTGTTGGAGGGGAGTGGATAAGACCGAGAGAGATCGTGCGCTGTGTGTGTGTGTGTCCTTTGTTGCGTTCTCGTGGGCGAAAGCGATAACGAGCGGAGAGGGTGGGGTGCTCCTTTACTTGCCTTTCCTTTTTTTACCTTTCTCAATTCAATGTTTCGTGTACTGCTACTGCTACTAACGCCCTAGATTGATGTGGTTGTGTGGAGATTGACGTGGGTTTCTTCAGATCCGAGGAACCAGACGGAAAAAGGCCCCCCATGTTTTTACCTTTCCCCTCGTCTTTCTTGTGATTCCCTAAAAGGCCCTTTTTGTCTAGGGCGCTCCCGTGCTTAAGGATAAGGGTTTCGCCCTCCCATTGAACTTTTCCTGGGGCCAATTTTATCCGGGCAAGTTGTTTTAGCAGGTGCTGCTGAGGTTCTTCTGCTGTTGAACAGGATACTTCATCCTAGATTTGGTGGGAGGTTTTGGGAAATTGGTGATTTTTGGCTTTGATTTCTGTTGCCCATCAGCTGTTCGACGAAATTCTCACGAGGAGGAATAGTGCTCAGTCCCAGCTAATTCAGCTACTAGCTGAAGCCGGCTTCAAAGTGATGAAGAGGTGGAAAGGAGCCTCTTTTGAGCGATGAGAGGATTTGTGATGAGTGCGGCATCAGATTCTCAGATATTCTACTGTTTCGTCAGCAGCAAAGCATGAAGGATGTAACTCTCGTACTTCCTCTTCCATTTAGTATGACCAATTCGCTGTGCAACAGCTCGATGGATATTGATCACCTTGAATCAATAGCTGACGCACCTGAAAGCTTGATATCTGATCGAATTGCTGCCGAATTGCTTGTAGAGGGAGGGGATGGTGATGATTTAGAGGTTCGAACGTTGCCTGGAAGCGACGAAGAAGATTCCACCTCTATTGGGCCCGAACAGTCTGTTTTAGATTTGAGTTGCAATACAGTGTTAGCAAGTTCTTCTGGTTCAGCAAAGAGTATAAGTTCTTGTGTTGAAATCATAGAGGGGTCTGCATTGGGGAAATTGGGCTCTGAGATTGTGACTATTGATTCTTCCGATTCTGACAGTAGAGTGATATCCATTGTTAATCTGGTGGTTCAGGATATTGGGGCTATCGGTAGCAGTGCATCGAAAATTTTCTCGTTGAATTATATTCCCCTTTGGGGTAGCACTTCAATCTGTGGGAGAAGGCCAGAAATGGAAGATGCGGTAGTTATGAAGCCTTGGTTCTGTGATATTCCTATCGAGATGCTATCTGATAATCATTTTGTCGATGGCGTGAACCCGAGTTTGACTCACTTGCCCGGCCATTTTTTTGGGGTATATGATGGCCATGGTGGCTCGCAGGTATAAAATGCTAATCATTTTTCTCTCCGGAAAGTTTCTTAATACTTTGCGGATTTCATTAATTTGCTTAGTATTTGTTACAAATCTAGTCCCTCAAATTGGAGCCAAGTTCCATTTTCATCCTTAGAGTTACGAACTTACAATAATCACAATAATCACAATTTAGTCTGTTGCATTTGACTGCGATTTCAATTTTGTGATCCTAATAGTAATATTTTTCACCCCGAAGTTTGACCTGAATTCATTGTCCCTGAATTTTGATGTTTGTTTAATTTCATCCTTAAGAGTCTCAAGTATGACACACAAAAATCTACTAATGGTGCTGGCATAGCACTTTTTAATACGGTAGACTAAATGAAGGACTAAATTGATGCACAAAACAAACTTCGAGGACTAAATTGTTTCAATTGAAAGCGTGAGGATAAAACCGGAAATTTGGAACAAACTCTGCGAACTAATTTTCTACTTAATGCATTTGGTTATTTAGGAGATTGAATGAATTAGTTTTGAATTTTCCTCCAAGGTTGCAAATTACTGCCGGGAGCGAATTCACACTGTGTTGATCGAAGAGGTGCAGAATGCGAACAATGGTCCTGATACTTGGCAGAAGCAATGGGAGATGGCTTTCACTAGATGCTTTGTGAAAGTTGACGATGAGGTTGGAGGAAGGGTGAGACAAAGCCTTGTGGAAAGCACTTCGGATATCTCTGGCGCTGACAGCACCTTGTCCTTCACTCTACCTTCTGACCCCATTGCCCCAGAGACTGTAGGATCCACTGCGGTGGTTGCCGTCATCTGCTCTTCTCACATCATAGTTGCAAACTGTGGGGATTCGAGGGCAGTTCTTTGTCGCGGAAAGCAACCCGTGGCATTATCGGTGGATCATAAAGTGAGACATCTTTTATTACTATTGCTTTACTGTAACATTTGGTGTTGGTAAAGTTATATACCTGAGAATGGTAATTTTTCTTTCTATTCCTTTTTTGTGGCTTCAGCCAGATAGAGAGGATGAGTATGCCAGAATAGAGGCAGCTGGAGGCAAGGTGATCCAATGGAATGGGTATCGCGTATACGGTGTTCTAGCAATGTCAAGGTCAATTGGTAAGTAGATTCTTCCTTGTTGTAAACTCATATGCTATTTGTATGCTTGTTTGATACAATGACCTTTATGAGTTCTCCGCATGATCAACCACACCTAGTGAGATGCATCTGTTGCCAGATATAGTTGTCGCGCTCGTAGCTTTGCCTTCCCTTCTCTTTGTCTAACTTAATTTACTGATACTTCTTTGTAGGTAGAAAAAATAGTTGCAAATAACGTAAGTTGTAGGTGGCATTGAGATAAAGAGATGGCATCTGCTATTGGCTGCTTCTCTCTAGAAAATTCACAACTCATTAGGAATCTCCAGATCAAAGTTATATCTCCTGATTTTTCCTGGAAAAAAGTAGGAGACTTTTGCGTTTATCATGATTCAGCCATCCTACATGTAGAATTCTGAATCCACAACTCACACTGAACTTTATCTCCCAGAACTTTTTTTTTGGGGTAAACTTCAAATACTACTCCTGTGATTTCGCACTTTCTCATTTTAGTACCATGTGGTTTAAAGTATATCAAGTTAGTGTCCTGTGGTTTCATTTTTATCTTTTCGTCAGCTTCTCCGTTAATATTTTGTTAAATTATATACAAAAAACTTTAGATACTCCAACTATGTTTATCGAATATTCACTTTAGTACCCTTTAGTTTTAACTTTGTCACTGATTTAACAAAAAAAATTAGTGGAATCGATAATAGAAAGATAAAAATGAAATCACAGGGCACACTAAATTGATACACTTTAAATCATAGGGTACTAAAGTGAGAAAATGTAAAACCACATAAGTAGTATTTAAAGTTTTTCCTTTTTTTTTTCTTTTGTCTTGCGAGAGCAGATAGTCAACTCAACCGAGCTTTAATCCAAATACAAAGATCAGCTATATAAAATCCTTGCAGGAAATTAAGTGGGATCCATTAGGTGAATCTTGTTTTGCATAAACATGTTATTATCTATCATCTTTGGTTTGTTTTATGCCACTTATTCGATTGTCTTGCTGCTTCATACTGGTTCATTTGCTTCTCATCATTGTGGCTGGCCTTAACACTTCCATGTTCTTCCACAATTGAGGTTACTTCCATCCTGGGGAAAATACGTTGTTTAATCCTATATTCCTACATTGTCACCCCAGTATCCTCATTTGTGTTAGGGTCATTTTCGTACAAGTTGTACAGCCAGAATCATCACAACTGGAAATCAGTTTTATAGAGGAAAGTTGTACTTCTTGTGGCCAGTCGATACCCTATTTGAACTATTATCATGGCCAAGTGCACAGAGCTGTCTCCGATCTTCCTTGTACATAACATATTACGTGCTCGTGCACAGAATTCAAACCATGCTTGTAAAGTTACTACTATTAATTGTCCTTGATAAAGATTGTAATATAAATATATTCAGACCAAGTTTTTCGCTACTATTTCTATGCTTTGCAGGCTTCCACTGCTTATTCTATGCAATTGGGGGAAACCCCCCCCAACAAAAAAGTACACCATATATGCAAATCTGAAACAGCTAGTCATTATAAGCCACTTTTCTATACTGACTTTTCTCGAATTCTGTATATAAACATTCTGATGCATCTTGACCATTAACACTCTAAAGTCTATAGGTGGACAACAGTAAGTTTTCTACTGTCGAATGCAGGGGATAGATACTTGAAACCGTCAATAATTCCCGATCCGGAAGTCACGATTGTGCCGCGAACGAGAGAAGACGAGTGCCTCATCTTAGCCAGTGACGGCCTCTGGGACGTAATGTTAAATGAAGAGGCCTGCGACATAGCTCGAAGAAGGATCCTTCTTTGGCACAAAAAGAAGGGTGTTTTTTCTTCATCGTCGCCATCATCTTCGTCATCGTCGTCATCTGCCACTTCCACAGTAAGTAGAGGTGAAGGAGCAGATCCCGCAGCTCAAGCCGCCGCGGACTATCTCTCGAGGCTTGCTCTCCAGAAAGGGAGTAAAGATAACATCACCGTCATTGTTGTGGACTTAAAAGCTCAGAGGAAATTTAAGAGCAGAACATGACTGGTAAATTTCTTTTCTTTTTTTTTTTTTCCCCTCTTCCTATTTTTATACTATTAAACTATTAGTTGAAGTAAGAAAAATTTCTGAATATAGCTGGTGCTTCCGTTGCCATTATTAAGTACATTTACTTAAGCCCGTCTATTTTTTGTTCGACCTGGGCTTGTGAAGTATGTGTTGGAATACATAGACTATGAATGTACTAATCATTTGTCTAAAGAAATGTTTTATATCTTGTAATGTTATTCTCTCAGGCATTGTACGTGTCACCATTGTCGGTTGTGTCTGTTTATCTTGTAGCTTGACTGGAGCTTATTATATGATTAGAGCCGATCGAAAAAAATACAAATAACTTTTTCCCTAACCAACATTAATGGCTTTTTAAATTAAATCTGCTAACCACTTCTTCCCCGCCACAACAGCTTCTTCCATTTATGTTGATACTAGTGAATATTGTGTAGTCTACATTAATGAATAATGAGTGCGATACAATAAATGTTTCTGCTTTGTCGATGTGAACAACAGAATCACATGCTACTGTGATTTCCGTTCCGCCTGAGTGACTACACCCAGATACATATATTACTCAGTGGTCATCAAAATGGCGAAAGATTTCGAAATTAAACGAAAATAGAAAGTTATACTAACCATTTTTCACATGCTTACCTAATAACTCTCTTTCCAAAATTCCCCTATTAAGCTTATTAAATAAAAGCTCGTGCTCCTACCGAACAGCCTCGGTATGGGACTCCTAGCAACATAATGCAGTGCCAAAGCTAGGATTTAATCTTGAGAGGCCGAAATATATTCAAATAGAAACTTTAGTAATAAGTAAATAATAAACAAGATTTTTTCTAATCGAAAATTTTTTATTAAAAAAATTATTAATAAAACAAATAATGTAAAAACATGAACATTATTATTTTTATTTTCATATATTTAACTTCTAATTATTCTATTTATATTATTATATTAAAATAATTTAAAAATTTTACTACATTTAACAGTAATATCTTAATTTTTTTACTAAATAAAATTAATATAGTTATTAAATTTAGTGCAATCCTTAATTTAGTCAAATAAAAGATCTTATCTAAGATAAATAAAAGTTTAAAAAATTATTAAATAAAATTTTTAGAGTAGAGAAATACATTACAAAATACTTTATAAGTAAGAAACTCGTTAATGTATTTTCACCTGTAAAAAAATATACTGATTAGGAGAGGGAGAGAGAGAGAGAGAGAGTGTGTGTGTTATGTTGGTACCATACTATTAAGTAAATATTGAAAAACTAAGCTATCCATGAGCCAAAAAAAAAAAAACTATGAAGGACCATTAAGTAAATATTGAGAAGTTGAGGGGGTCATGGGTCCTTGGGCCTCTACTGAGAAGTTGAGGGGGTCATGGCCACCTTGGGCCTCGACATAGCTCCGTCCTGGCAACACGCCACGTGTCCTGCATCCGAGTACCACGTGGCAACACCTAAACTCAGCGCCACCCTTCTATAAGAAACAGCAGAGACTACGTAAGGCGGTGGATGCTGCACAACACTACCTCTTCTAAAGAAGCTGCTATTGTTATTGGTTATTACGCGAAGAAAACGAAGAGAAGAGACGGACATTGTGGTGGGCGTCGACGACCACCCCTTGCTCTCGGCGCTGCAGCAGGCGACGTCGGACGCTCCCAACGCTCCCGCGCAGGCGAAGAAGGCGGCGGTGGTGAATGCGCCGACGGACGTGCTCGAGCTCCCCAATGGCAGCTCGTGATCGCCGTTGACGTGCCCGGGGCGAGCCGCGAGGACGTCACAGTCCGCCTGGAGGACGGCAAGCTGCTGGTGATATCCGGGGAGCAGAGGCGGGCGGCGGACGACGAGGGGGTGAAGTATTTGAGGACGGAGAGAAGGGTGGGAAAGTTCGTGCGCAACTTCCCGCCGGAGACGGCGAACCTCGATAGCGTATCCGCGGTGTATAAGGAGCGGATGCCGCCGGCACCGGAGCCGAAGAAGCGCAAGACATTTGAGGTTAAGGCTGGGTGAGGAGAAGAGAAAGGGATGCATATACACGTACGAATGGTTAACTTCATGTATATATCTGCATGGTTTTGTTAGTGTTTGATGTGGATGGATCACTTATAAGAGGGTGTTTTTTTTTTTTTTTTTTTGGTTTTTTCCTCTCCTTGTTGCTACAAGAAGAGAATGTAAATCTGCAGCTCGCGGGGTAGAGGGGGAAATATAAGAGTTGCACTAGTAAATGCTTTTTGTTAGAAGAAGATGTTGAAATAATAAGTAAATGTTTCGTTATGTGGACCACGATATTAGGCACTAAAAAAGTTCACACAATTAATTTCCTGCTCGTACCGGGTTGAGAGTTTGGGCCGGATAACTATAAAGTGATTGTTTTCTTTTTGGGGTGGTATGAAGTGATTTGGGCTCACTAATGGGCCGAAATTCCACTTCTCCTAGGAGGATTCGAAGAGAACGATCTCGGAACTTCTAGAAACAAACCGAACCTTCCATCGCGTTCTCGATCCTACTCCACACCCCCAGACGAAGCTAAAGGTAATTCCATCCATCACCTTCTTCCTCTCTCCCCTCGCACTTTAAATTCTCCCGAACCCCCCCATCCCTCTCCCCTCAGATCGACGAGAGGAGAGAAAACCTGCATCGGGCCTTCGATTCGACAAGGAAAAGAAAACAATGGACGTGCGCGTGTTTGGGCTGGAGAACCCGCTGCTCTCGACGCTGCAGCAGCTGATGGAGATCCCGGAGGAGACGGAGAAGACCTTCAACGCGCCGACGCGGAAGTACGTGCGCGACGCGAGGGCAATGGCGTCGACCCCCGCGGACGTGAAGGAGCTGCCCAACGCCTACGTGTTCGTGGTGGACATGCCCGGGGTGAAATCGGGGGAGATCAAGGTCGAGGTCGAGGAGGGCCGCGTCCTCGTCATCAGCGGCGAGAGGAAGAGAGGAGGAGGAGGAGGAGACGAAGAGGAGAAGGAGGGGGCCAAGTACCTGCGGATGGAGCGGAGGATGGGGAAGCTCATGCGGAGGTTCGTGCTCCCCGAGGACGCCAACGTCGACGCCATCACCGCCGTGTGCCGCGACGGGGTGCTCACCGTCACCGTCGACAAGGTTCCGCCCCCGGAGCCCAAGAAGCCCAAGACCATCGAGGTGAAGGTTGCCTGAACCTTCCACCCCACCTCGCCTCGTAAATCGTAATCGGGGGAATTAATAAACTGCTTTAATTGCGTAGTGGGTCTGTGGGTCCTTATATGGCAGTAGTAGTGGCTCTGGATCTCAGTAGTGTTTTGGTTTTCTAAGCGAGATTGTGCGTGCGTGCGTGCGTGCGTGCGTGGCTTCTGTTGTGTTGCGAATTGTGTCTCTGTTTTGGCATGTACGTGTTTGTTGCCCTTATGAAGGGCTGGGAATGCGAACGGCCTTAGTAGAATAATTAAAATCCTTGTTGTGAGATTCTTCTTTTTTTTTTCTTTTTTTTTTTAATATGTTTCTTTTTTGGGATGAGAAATAATTTTTTATTTTAATATATTTCACTTCGGCAGAGCATGTTAGCTCGTACTAACATATGCCAGGAGGAGCAACCGATGACGGTCAGATTCCTACTGAACCGTAATAAAAATCGAATGCAACACAGTAGCCTTTGCACAGTTTTGCAGTGGAGCACTCAACGCCACGGAGAACTATAGTACCTGGAGGTATCCATCTCGGTGTTTGACCCGGAAACGTGATCTTCCCTTAGTTTTTAAATCCTACTTGGTGTTAATAAAGCAGAATGGAAGAGCAACCTCCGCGACATTCGTAAGACAGTTAATGGCATGAGTCTTTTCCTTTTCCTTTTCCTATGATGCTTATTTTCCGAAGAAGGACACCGCTGCTTGCATTGTTCCGGATGAAAATTCCCATCAGGTAGATGCTTCCTCACAAATAATGCGATAAAGAAGCCCTCCAAGTTATCAGCAGGATCTGTCCTTAGTAGATGTTCAGCTGAGGACAAGGCAGATAAATGGTGTTATTACAAAGATAATTTCTGAAAGAAGTGTTATGGAATAATTCATTTCATGACATAAAAAAAGGCATACATCCTTCAAAAAGTGGGAGGCCGCGGTGATGCCACTGTGGAAAAGGAGATGCCAACTCAAAACCAAGGGATGCTGCTAAAGGAAGAACAGACTTGACAACATCCTCATTCTCTTCTTGGTGGATAGAGCACGTACTGTAAACTACTCTCTCAACTAACGGGACTGCATTGAAGAGTACACACACAGAAAAGGATTAGCATAATGTCCTCACAGTATTATGGTTTCTGCATAATCGCAGATATTTTAATGAAAAATAAATTAATAGCACGTCTGAATATTTCACAACTAAATGGAAATTTTCAACAGAGGCAGGTGTCCGCCGATCATCATGGTTTTCACATAGATGACAAAATCGATAAGTGATGCCATCACAGAGAGTTATAACACATAACGGTTTCATAGAAGAACCAAAGGAACTTAAACAGGAATATGAATTACAGTGGCAGAACCGATAAAAGGTAACTTACATGACAATGCGTGCTCAAGAGCTTTTCTCTGAAAAGCAGCAAGTTTATTGATTCTTCTACTGTTAGCAATGTCGATGCCATTCCCTATGCGGCAAAGAAAAGTTGTGGAATTAGTTACACAAAACATAATAACTTGCCAAATGGACCATTAAGTTGCTAGCACAAAGGCATCATAGTTCAGCGAAAATATCCCAGCAGAGATGTAAATTTAGAAAGAAAATACGAAATCAAAATGAGTCAAGCGATAGAGATCATTTCCCTGACAAAGCATACAATAAAAATAAGCATACAATAAAAATATTGCTCTATATAGGTTTTCTGAACATGACTGCTTGAGATGCTATTAAAAAAAAAAAATGGTGTCAAAAAAACTACAGCAAGGACAGGTATTTAACCTGCAGAATGTGATGGGAGCAGGTGATCTAATCTCTCAACAGAGATTCCAGATCCAGAGCATGAAGGATCCAAAAGTATCGCATGGACCTGTGCAGCATTGTTAATTCCAAAAAAAGAAAGGATGCAAGTGCTATCAGAACTTCTCTGATTGTAACTTACATGTAGGATTAGCTAGGAACGAGGTTGATAGCATACTTGTTGGTCCAAACAAATATGGATTTGAAATAAATTCAGCTGATGTGGGTCAACAAAACCAACAAGTCAAACAGCTTGGTTTTCTTATTAAGCAAAGAACACATCATACTTTGTGGGAATCGACTCATATATTCTTTATAAGAGCCATCTTCTGCAGCAAGTTTTCAGTATTTCTTCTAAAAATAAGCACTACCCTACATATTTTTGTTACGGGAATTGTAAGTCGAGAAATTACCTTTGCAAATAAGGGATCTCCTGGATTGATATCCAAAAAGTCACCCCGAATTATGTCCACATCTTTCAAGTATGTTAAGGAACAAACAACGGAAAGTAAATCCACAAAACTTCTCTATGCACAGAACAATTGAGCAAAATAATTTCCTAAATAAAAAACTATTTTTGAGACATCAAATTTAATGCAATTAAAGGGAAAAAAAAGAGACTGAGTTGGACAAAGGACAAACCCAACCGGTATAAGGCCATTATAAAACCACAGTATATCTAGCACAAAAAAAAAAAAAAAAAAAAAAAAAAAAANGATGGTGAAAAAACCATCTGAACGCTTTCGCTAATCTAATTATGCAATTTCTATTGTACATGAATTTTACAGATTCTGGGTGAGCAATTGTACCCACTCGTTGAACGAATAGAGCGAGAGCAAGCTGGTAAAGTTACAGGCATGCTGCTCGAGATGGATCAAACCGAGGTACTCCACCTCATAGAATCGCCCGATGATCTTCAGAGCAAAGTCGCAGAAGCTGTGGAAGTTCTACAACAGGCTCATGTTGCGGGCTCAGATGCTGTCAATCAGCTTGGCTCATTATCCTTGAATGACTGAAGCTTGTGGTTTAGAATTTATTTATCTTTGGCATGGATTGATCTTGATACTGCTTCAGTGGCCTTTACAAATAAAAAAAATAAAAAAAATATATATAAAAAAAAGAGAGCAAAGTTTTGGGTATTAACCATGATACAAGTGATACAAGCGAGATAGTAAACTTAGAGGCCTATTTTTTTTTCCCATTTTTTAGGGTCATCTTAGAGTTTCAGGTTTTGTTTTAATGCTCTGTTTTCCTTTTTTTTTTCTTTTTTCTTTTTGTGTGTGTGGTGGGTCGCAGATGATTGGTACTTTCTTTTTTTTTTTTGAATATTTATTCAATGAAGCTTGTGCTCAGTACTTACTAAGCTGTGCTGTAATGCCCTGTGTGCTTGTGGCTTCTTGATGATCGTTCTGTGTTCTTTTTTTTTCTCCTTAGTTTCCGGTAAGAAATTTAAGATAAGTACCGCACATTCTTTCATGATTTTTAAGATAGTTTACTTTGTACCATCTTAACATGCTATCACTGCTGAAGCATAAAAGGTTGATGACACGCGTATGGCGTTCACAATTATATAACCAGCAGTCAAATATCAGCTAATGTGTAGTAGTTTATCCACGCTCCAGGTAAAATTAAGATAATGTTACAATGTGCTGCTAACATCAAAGTTCCTTTCGTTCATTTCATTTAGGCAAAACAAATTTATTGATGACCAACTCCTTGAAAGAATATAATGATGATAACTTAGTGAATGCCGCATGGTTCATCAGGTTGTTGTTGTCGTAGATCGATACAGCCCCCTGCCCTACTTATATTTCCTCTAAACTTGTTATGAACTGAAGCATTTAGGCGACATGTTCTGCTGCATCTTGAGAGGAAACCTTTTCTCACCGCAATTTCTCTGAGTAAATAGACAAATATGTTGCTAGCACAAAGGCATTAGTTCATAATCATCAAACATTTCATCATCTAAGATTTTAACCAAACAATATAACACAACTATAAGATAAATGCTGGAGCTTCTGCACAAATGCGGTGAGAGTCATTCATCGCTCTTCACTGAAACTGTCCACCAGCTTTTAGCCATAAAAGAACTGGAAATTTCAAATTAGAACTCATATTTTTTTTAGTTCAAAAACATCAATTTAGCCTCTCCACAGTAGATACTCGATGCCATGGCTTTTGTTTACGAAATGCTTGACATCTACTCGGAGTAACGGTTTATTAGGCACTTTGTGTAATAGTTGTTAACGGAGCTCCCCATGGAGGCTGTGAAGATCCCCGAAGCTCAAGTTATAATTCTAGAATAATCTTTTCAGCTTTACCAACTTAAGTGCTACTTTGTCACTCTACTTTATCACTGGAATCACAGGGCAGAAAATATCGATTCACCGCCCCAGCCATGAACTACCTAGTGGTCCGCCCTCCATTCAAATAATCACATCTCTACTTTCCATCCCGTCGCTCCCAAAGAAAATAATTTAAATTGGAATGGATGGCATTTAAAACGTTCGGTCTATGGCTGGATGTGGTGGCTGGATGGGGTGGAGCACATCCAGGCAATAAATTCTCCTAAATAAGAAGACGAACTTTTTCAAGCAGCAATTTGCAAACTCACCTACTTTACATTCAAGAGATCTTGAACAGCTCATGAAATGCTTCTTGTGGTATATCGACAGAGCCAATGTGCTTCATGCGTTTCTTCCCTTCCTTCTGCTTTTCCAAAAGCTTCTTCTTCCGAGTGACATCACCACCATAGCATTTTGCTAGAACATTCTTTCTCATCGCTGAGAGGCTGTAAGATGCAGAATATATAACATAGAGATTTCCTTTTTCTGTTATTTTTTCCCTAAATGAAAAGGAAATTTTCAAGGTTTACCACAAAAATTTCCAATATAATTCTATAAGATGTGTTAATGTCTTACGTTTCCCTGGCAACAACTTTGGAACCAATTGCCGCTTGTATGGTTATGTCAAACATTTGTCTGTCTATCAACTTCTTAAGTTTATCCACCAATCCACGGCCGACCCTTTGCGCCTTCAGACTATGAACTATAGTTGCCATAGCATCGACAGGTTGGCCATTGAGGAGGACGTCCAGTTTTACCAGATCTGATTTTTGGTACCTGTCAAGTGAGATAAAAAAAAGTGAAAATGTCAAGATACAACAGACATTAGAAAAACAATGGACAATTCTACGATTTTTAGAATATATTGCTGCTTCATTAAATGATGCATATCTTATAAACATGAGGCTTTGAGAGTTCAGATTTCACGAGTTGCTAATCACTAAGACCACACAACGGGAAAAAAGAAACATCAATAAACAAGAATAACACTCAACAAAGTTGAGAGTATGAATGTCACTTCTATACAAACTGGCGGGTTGAGAGTGTAAGCAAAGACTTACTCAGAATCTTCGTAATCAAAGGTGGCATATCGAGATGTTATACTTTTCAATTCATTGTAGAAGTCCACAATAATTTCCCTCAGTGGCAACCGATATTTCATAAGAGCACGTTGACTGCAAGTTATAATGAATTACCAAATATAAAAGAGCATACAAGTAAACGAAATCAATATCCATTTATCTTTAACAAATATTACCTGTCAATGAATGAATATTCTAGCTGCTCTCCACTTCTTTCTGAACAAAGGTGTAATAATAGGTCCCACATACCTGAATATGTATGGAATAGTTATATGATAAAACTCGAAATGGTCATTTAAGATAAGCAAATAGCATGCATCAGAGGAAGTCTCGAAGAGTATAAGAATAAGGAAGCAGAGCTTACTCACTAGGAATAATAATAGTCGCAATAACAGCCGGCTCCCAACAAGCAGTTACACGTTTTCCAGGATTTGAAGCCAGTGCAGCAGGATTCTGGACTTGTATTTTACTGAAAAAGGAAAGCAGAATTGGATGACATAATTAAGTTTATAGGTTGCTAATCTAATATTACACAGTAAATCGTACCTTCCATCTGCATACTCAAAAATATACGGTACGGTTGGTATTGTTGATATTACTCGAGCTCCATATTCCTATATTATGTATATAGTACCAAAAAGTGTCAAGGAAAAGTTAGTCATAAGTCCTAATTTGATTTACACGGTTACTAGATTGGATGAATTTGGGAGAACATCGAGTCAATAAAAATAGAGGTTAGATAATGGAAACAGAGGTTTGATCAATGAATGGTTGAATAACAGCAAGATTCCCAAAACCAAGAACAAACAAGCAGAGAAAGAGATACTATACTTGTTCAAGCCGTTGATGAAAGACATCCATGTGAAGCAAACCCAGGAAGCCACACCTGCCCATGAGATGATGAGATATGACACTCATATGCAAAATCTATATGTGGAAGTACAACAGAAAAAAGAAGAAGAAACAAAATGGTATATTAAATGCATGAGAAAAGTACCTAAATCCCATGCCTAGTGCAGTACTGGTCTCTTTCATGACTGATACACTCGCATCATTGCATGTCAGTCTCTCTATTGCATGGTTAAGAGCATCAAAATCAGATCCATCAGCCGGATAGAGACCAGAGAACACCATATGCTTCGCAGGCTTGAAACCTGAAAGACTGATTGTAACTAAAATGCTACAAACTCCTTGATTACCAGCCAAATCTCATAAAGATACTAAATTTTATTGGTTATGCTCCCAACAAAAGAAAAACTTGATTTCAAGGGTTAACTACAAATTTAGTTTACTTAAATGTGACTCGCATTTGTGATTGTAAGACTAAAGTCCCTAAAGTTCAACCCCAAATTTAATATCTTCAGAGCTTCAACTTGGTCCCTCTAGTTCGATCTCTGTTTAAATTTCAACACTGAAAATTTTCTCGGATTTTAATTTTGTCCTTAAATCTTTTTGACTTGAGCTGTCCGATAGTTGTGCTGGCATGGCACTCCTTCAGATGGCATCAAAGACTAAACTGGTGCAATTGAAACTATAGGGATGGAATTGAAATCAACGGTCAAAGATCAGGGCCTAACTTTGTAAATAATCATAACTTCGAAAAGCAATAAGATGCAGTGCCGCACCTGGGAGTGGGTCTACTGTGAACTGGGCATGGTAAAGCGTATCGCCAACAAGTGCCTCTTTTGTTGAATGCATACCACTTACAACATAACCAACTTGTCCAGTGAATAGAACTCCAGTCGAGGTAAGTTCTGGGTGCATTATACCCACATCTAGAACCTCATAAGTCTGTGAGATTGCAGCTGAACCAATCTTATCGCCTTTTCGAAGAGCACCATCAACAACAGCGACATGGCAGATCACTCCTTTATATTCATCGTAGTACGAATCTAATAAAAGCATCCGTAAAGGTGAATCACACGCTTTCCATCTGGAGAAGGTATTCGCTCTATAACAGCAGGCAGGACTTGGTCAAGGCCTTTACCGGTCTTCGCAGAAGTGAGAAGAGCATCTTCAGGATCAAGATCAAATAGAGACATTAATTGAGATTTAACACGTTCAGGATCAGCAGTAGGCTGATCAATTTTGTTAATTACAGGGATTATGGTTAGGTTCGACTCGAATGCAAGATGAAAATTAACCACTGTTTGTGCTTGGACTCCTTGGGCAGCATCAACTACTAAAAGAGCACCCTGGCAAGCCGCAAGAGATCTTGAGACCTCGTAGCTGAAGTCCACGTGACCCGGAGTGTCGATGAGATTTAGTAGAAAACTTGGGGAATCTTGTTTATCAGAAGAATTAGTGCCACCAACGGTGTGTTAGTGGAACATGGTTGCTGTTTGCGCCTTAACTGTGATCCCCCTTTCTCTTTCCACCTATAATTACAAAGCCAAACACAAATTTATAACACAAACCTCGGTGCAGATGCATAGAAGTACAAGCTTCAAACTAAAGCTTATGCTTTTCAGCATCATTGCAGCTTCCTATTACAAGCGGAATATTCAAACTTATGTTTTGCCAAACAACTGGGCTCTACTTCTCAAGTAGAGAAGCTATTCTAAAGTGGTTAAGCAGGCACCCAAACCTATATAATTATGGATATTTCATGTTCCACCACTCCAATCAACTAATATTGTTGAAGAATAAGACTACCTTTTAACCTACTTCTCTTGCTACAGCACAAGTAAACCCACATATTAATGTTAAAGCAAATCTCAAAATTTTTTTTTTGTTTGAATCGACGTAAATATAAAATAATATTTTTGAATATTTATGAGATTGTAAGTATAAATTATATAAAAAATATACTTGACTTCTTATATAAATTATTATCATAATTTTTGAAAACTAAGAATCCATTATATAATAAAATGTTATTTAATAAAGCACTATTTAGTAGGATTTTTAGGAAAAGTTATAATAAATTTTTTTTGTAGCCCTAAGAAAAATTTATAATACTAAATATTTTATAATCATTTAAAAAATTCATATTTTATGTTTGAAATAGTAATTTGCACACATTTGGTTCCTTCGGGGTTCTAATTTAATTATTATTACTTATAATTATAAAGTGTAAGAAAGGTTGTGAAGAATATGGTTTATATAAAGGTAAACAGCAACATAGTGCCTTTATTGAAATACACAAATATTTAAGGACTAAGTTGCAAAAAGTCACCACCTCCCTCAGTCCCTCTCCCGCCCACTCCGCATTTCAGATTGGGTATAAATATAACCCTCCAACTCTCTCTCTCTCTCTCTCTCTCTCTCTCTCTCCCCGAGGCTTCACAACTCTCTCTCTCTCTCTCTCTCCGAGGCTTCACAAGGAACTTCTCTGTGTCTCCCCTCATAATCTTGGCTTCGCAAGGATCTAGAAAACCTGAGCGAATTGAAGGTAAACATCTCCTCTTCGCGGTTTCCTTTAATCGGAACTGGAGATTGCTTCTTTTTATCATTGATTTGATCATTTGATGAATCTCAATGGGAGAAACCCTAACTATTTTACAATTTGATCGTTAGTGTTGTTAGGGTAAAGCATTTTCAGTTGGATTACCGAAATTTTTAGGTCTTTGTGGTTCTTGTACTAGTTTTTGATCTATTTGTGCTTGATCCGAAGATTCAAAGATTCGAATAGGATTTGAGAAGACTCCTTTGATGATTTTCACTAGAATGTTATCTTTTGAATCATGATGGTCCAGTTTGATATCAGCATATGATTCTGTTTTATGCATGTTAATAGCTGTTCTTTCTTTAGAAATATATAGCTGTTTAGATCTGTGGTTTGTTTACGAGTCTTTGAATTATCTATGCTTAATCCGAAGAGTCAAAGATTTGAATAAGATTTGATAAAGCCTCTTTTGCTGATATTAGTTCATTAATATGTATAATTAGCATGTCTAGTTTTTGAACTGTTAATTATCTTCTTAATCGTGCTTGTGTTGTCTGATATAAGGATGTATGATTCTGTTATTGAGCATGATTACATTGTCCTTCTTTGGGAATCTGTAGCCTGATTTCTCGTCAAATTCATCTTGATCTCACTGTCACAGTCAATGCTCTATTGACTCTTGATTGGTGTTGATTCACCAACAGTTGTGTATTCATGTTTCCATTTTTTTCCAAGAATCATTAGCCAGATTCTTACCTCTATTTCCTAATTGTTGTATTGATAAATTCTCGCCTATTGGTGAATTGTACTATATAAATCTTTACATGTGCAGTATTAAATCGAAAGCTACATTTGACACATAGAAAAAAAAGAAATCTTCTTTAGTATTGAGAGTTGTGACTTGTGAGGTGTTGGTTTGAAGTCAAATAGGAGGTGCAGAGAAGAGATTTCATGCCTCCTGAAGAACTGTTAAGAGGAGGTGCAGAGAACACCATCTCTCACTCTCTCTTTCATTCATGCATGCAGGGTCAAGATGGGGGGCGGCAGCGGCGGTATGTTGCCACTGATCCATGCAAAGAAACGTCGAGGCCCTGCTATCAAGATTCGAAAGGGGAGATCCTCAGTGATTGCAATATCAATTACGCTGGCATGGTACGTGAGCTTCAGGTTGTTCAAGAAAATCCGTCTTAGGCGACAAACAAGAAACAGGTATAAGTATAGAAGAATTTTTTACTTGTTAATTAGTCAGAACTATCCTTGATCACTCTCGATCTTCAATTTGTTGTAGAACTAAGAAAAGACCGAAGGGTGGTGGCCACGGCGGCAGTACATTGCCTCGCAACGATGAATGCGATGAAGCGAACGATGAATGCAATGAAGCAATCATTGAAGGATCCGAAACTTCTGAACAATTCAGCAAAGCCGCCATCGCGGCTGCGACAGTCGCCGCCGTGACAGTCATCGCCGCCGCTTTCTTCGTTGGTTTTAGACTGCTTAAAAAACGGCGCCGTGCAGGAGAAACTCATGAAGGCCCTCAGGCTACGCCGCCACCCGGCGCACGGCGACGATCTCCAGCGGTAGTCGAGCATGAGCCAGGGCTCAAATGGCTGCTGACACTGAAATCCCCAGGCCACCCGGCGCATGGCGACGATCTTCAGCGTCCCAAGATCCTAAGAGCTAGTTCTCTCTCTATCCCCAGGCCACCCGGCGCATGGCGACGATCTTCAGCGTCCCAAGATCCTAAGAGCTAGTTCTCTCTCTCTCTCTCATGGCTGCTGACACTGAAATTCCCAGGCCACCCGGCGCATGGCGACGATCTTCAGCGGTCCCAAGATCCTAAGAGCTAGTTCTCTCTCTCTCTCTCTCTCTCAATCTTTGTTGAACTTTTTTCATTTCTCTTGTCCTGTGAATAGTAAATTTGAGATTCTTCATTAGTAGGAGGGTTCCAATTAGTCCAAAAATGCTCTATGGAATTTTGATACAATCCCAGGAGATTTCTTCTTTTTTTTTTTTTTTTTTTTCCTTCTTGTTTGTGTGGTTGATGAAAGGATTTAGGAAATGGATGGCTTAGTTGGGATAGTTAATTTTGTAATGTATTGACTTGGAGCCTCGATAGGATTGCACGGGCAAAAGATACAACATGTGGAATTAAATCACAAAGTGTTACAAATACAAAGAATGAAAAAAAAGTTACATACATATAATATAGGGTCCTTCCCTATACTTAAAAGTACCAAAACAAAAAAAAATTCCACACTTTGCCATAACTAGGCTTTCAACTCTAGTTTACAAGAATTACAAACTTGGAAATGTACATGTTGCGACAAATATTCCAATAATAGGGACGAGGAATGTACGAAAAAAATAAGGATGACAAATGCAGCCATAAAGCATTAATTAATGGGTAAGATAAATAATAAGCAGTGCAACAAGCATAAGCACATAAGCTATCCCCTGCTCGATCGCTTTACCTGCATTAAGAGATGATAAAACATTAGGAACAAAGCGCGACAATATTCAAACTTATCTACTTAGAAAGATTAATGTTGAACTATTTCTTACCGGGAAGGAAACAAAAGAGAACTGAAGCTTAATACTCTATTGCAGATGAAGTGGATATAAGGATTGTATAGATATTTCCTCCTATATATTAATGGCCTCCTCGTTTTGTTTGTTTCAATAGAAGGGATTAATTGCTAACAAGTTGTAAACTTCAAGAATGTTATCAAGACCTTTTACATACACTGAAGGGGGACGAATATTCTTTTTCTGTGAAATTGTTCTTCAAAATATCTAGCCATAATCTGAAGCAGATTTCTTGAGAAGGCAATAGAAAACAAAGAGAGCAAATAATGGATAAGAGAAACCAAAAAACAGTGGAATTATATTCAAGCAGCTTACCTGCAAAAATACGCTACCATTGACAACCAAAGGATGGTCATGCAAATCAATCCCTGCTGGGAGAACCAACATGTCGGGAACCATGTCATCTTTTCTGACCTGCCCAGAGGTCCAGAGTACCAATTTGTAAGCATGACCAACTATCCAATAGAAAACTTGTCCTCAAAAATAAAATACAATAAATGAAAGTCACATTAGCAGGCAATCATGCATCCATTTGTAAACTCACACAAGAAATCATCCTATATTCTATGTGTTTCAGGAGAACTTGTTTCCTTTTACAAGAGCAGATGCAGTTCCATAGCTTGCAAAACCTATGAATGGAGTTTGCTGTATATAATTTTGAGTGTCAACTTTGCTTGTTGTTCTACTATTGGCACAAGAAGTTCTGGTACGCACGATATGCTCTTCGCACCATGAAAAATATCAGTTACACAAGTTCTATTTTCACTTTCAATTCGGAAGGAAAACCGAGCAAAATAGCAGGAGACAATGGATTAAAAAAATAAGTGTGTGGAAGAGAGATTACCATTGTTATTTTTCCAAATTCTTGTATAACAGACTCAGTATCAATTTTCAGTGTGTTAATGCGCACATATCGAGGTTTGCCTAAATCTGCAAGGCCAAGAAAACAGCTGCCATAAGCATGGAATCACAACTAAGAAGTAGCATTCAAGTTATGTTCCTGACTCCTTTATAAGCAAAATAGTGTGCATAATTGAAAGAGAATTCTTCTTCAATATCCTGAACTTCAAAATATATTTTATTAATTTGCCCACTAATTGATATGCAGACTGAGTGCCACATTATGACAAAACAAAAGTTATAGATATTAGTTAAGGGCATTCTCCAAAATCACGAACTTAGAACTACAGTCAACAAAGCATACAGGTTAGTCTGTTAGGGAAGGCAAACTTACGAGTCATTCAGGACCCCACTAGTAATAGTTAAAGGTCAAGTTCTAGCACCGAACATATTATATGACTCAAGTGCAACAGTGAATACCAGGCGAATGCTTATCCAGGAGTAAATCTGCAACACACTTGACTTTCCTTGCGGTGCAAAGTTGTGCTAAAGATGACTGAAGAGAGCCTTTATGGAGCATAAGAAACTTTTCAACAGAGCCAGAAATTGCAATATCCTAAAAGAAATCACTCTAAATCAGTACAATTTTAGGAGCATAGATTAATTAAAGGGCCCAAAAGATCACATCCTAAGAATAGTCAGCAACCAAATCCACCAGTTAGCACTTTCCATTGGTTCATGAAATGAAAAGATCTTGAGTTGGAAAATATGTGCTGCAATTTTCGACAGTCATTCACAACATTAATCTGGTCAGATATCAACTTAATTGAGATTTTTTTTTGTTTTGAGAGATAAAGGTACCGTGCTATTCACTTTGTTCATTTTTTTAGAAATGAGTTCAACTAGAAATGTGAAGCAATTAGGCTTCGAATTTAGGACCTCGGATACTAACCATCAGACCCTTAGCCAATTATGCTAGGTACAGCCGGTAACTCTATTGAGAATTTATTAAGAAACAGAAAAAATAAGGTACACACCTGCCCGAACAGAATATCATAAGCAGTTACATATATTAATTCCTCCTGTTTCTGCAAGAAACAAGAGACAATACCAAATGAACAACCAGAATTCAAGCAACAGCATAAGCATCTGTACTGACAGATAACACAAGTAGAATGCAAAAATATAGTGTGTCCCACAGAAATTAATTAGGGATAGCAAATAATGAAAGAAAGGAAATAAATATTTCTTCACCTTCCACTTGTTGCTCAGTATATCAGATTCTCTTAAAGCATCCTTAAGAAGCGGGAGATCTGAATCATAAGGCAAAGGAGAGAGAAAAACAAAAAAAACAAAAATCAGATTTGACTACCAAAATATAAAGAGAACAGGATGACACATATGACTGCATACAACACAGCAAAATGTTTTGTTTAGACTTTAGAGCATGTCTAATGATGGTATGCCAATACACCATAACTAGCAAACGCAGAGGGTCAGAAAACATAATCAGGGATTAAATTGCTAAATAAAAGCATGGGTAACAGCAGGTAGTAATCATCAAAACTTGCATTATACACTAAAATCTCTTGTAAAATCATGACACCAAAAAAAAAAAAAAAAATCAAAGAATCAGCATTGTTAATAACACCGGGAAGAACGACAGGGCTTCCTCTCTATATCACAAACACAAACATTAACAAAACTAAAAAGCAGCTAAATATGCAACATCCGAGCTAACCAAATTACACCAGCCTATTTTTATCAAATCTAAGAAAATTACTGTAGAAAACATATAGACCAACAAGGAAGTTCTAGTGTAAAAGATAGGTAAAAGGTTCCGCTATCACAAACCTAGTTTCATAGCGATCAAAAGAACAAAATACAATGTCGCGCGATTTAATATGTGATTAAGAGACGATCGATACAACAGGGCAATGGAGAGTAAGGTTTAAGACTCATAATTACACTTTAGGGTTTGGCAAACGAGCGCTAGTGTGGCCTTTTTGTTGCGAACGGAGGGGGAATAGACGAGCGACTTGATTGAAGCGGTGGCGCGTCGCCGCGCGTCCCCGCGGAGCACGCGGCGGAGCACCGCCGCCGCCTCCCTCCGAGCGAAGTAGGCTGATCTCTCCGCCGCGTCCTTGCTCCTCATACGCCGCTTCGCAACCCCCGTGCGACGAGGAGGAGGAGGCGCCATGATCGTCTCTGCTCGGAGCTCTCCCAGAGAGGAAGGTGAAGAGAGGAGGAGAGTCGAGGACCGCGCGAGTAGGGTTTTGAAGGGCTTGTTTTGTAATTTGGGTTGCCGATTAGAACCCGAATCCGATACGAGGTCCGGACCCGAAGCGAGATCCGTTCAACATTTCGGGTCTGGGTCTGGGTCGGGTCTAATTTAATGGGGACGGTCCTACGAGACCCGAACCACAAGACAATAAAAGTTGAAGAACTCTAATTTAATTGTATTTTTAAATATAAGTCTAATCTAATTCAATTTAAATTAAATTTCGACTCATAATCGATATATGTTAAATTTTAATTTAAATTATATCTAATCTTAATTAGATTGGAATTTAACTCCTATTCAGATAACTATAAATATAAACCAAATTTAATACCGCCTCTCTCGTCGCTCTCGCTTCCACGACCAAACCCCTCCGAGTATCACCCCGACGAAGAGGAGGAGAAGGATTTTTTAGGGTTTCGTAGAAGAGCACGGTGCACAACAATGGCAATGCGGGTGGTGATAGGGCTCTCGAGAGCCAGTCTCTTGGCCGGTGCAGGTGATTTGCCCGCCCTTGTTTGCTCATTTGTTTACTTCTTCGTCGGATCAACGCACGATTCGATTTGAGTGCTTAATATGTTGATCTGATGTGTTTATACTCGTTTTCTAGGGCTTGCTGGTTCGACTTTGGTACGGGATGGGAGGTGGCATGATATACTGGCGGAGCTTCAGGTTGAAATCAGATTCCGTTATATACTTCTCTCTAATCCCGAATAAAATGTACTTGCTTTGATTTGTATGAAATTTCTCAGTTGAACTGTAATTGCCGTTGTCATTGTCGATGATGTTGTAGTGGAATCAGTTATTTACATTGATAAATGTAGAAACTTATTGTAGTCTAATTGTTGTGTAGGACACGCTCAAGGGAGTGGGGAACTCTGGAGAGAAAGTAACTGATGCTGTTGTTAAATTGTTTGAAATTCTTGAGAAAGGAACTGATGCTGTTGATGAATGGTTTGAAAGTTTTGGTCCTCAGGTGATCTCTTTACTTTAGAATAACCCACGTTTAAGGGGATTAGTGTGGTTTATTCATGATATTCTTAGTGCTTATATAATTGTTTCTGCGACTGCATACTGTGGGATATAAAGACGCTTGTTGGGCATATGTTGTTACTTGTGGTTCTTGATGCAGGATACTTTTAATTGTCGCTTACATGCTCGCTGAATTGTAATGTGTGTACTAGTGCTTGTTGATTACTAAAATTGAGCATTTTGAAGATTAGGGGACTGTTGAAATTGCACTTTGCTATTAACTTTTTAAATATCATATAAGAAAGGAATGTAGATTCCTCATGGCATATACAATCCTGTAGTATCTCTCCCTCTTGACTTTCCTCAATTGTGTATTTACTGTTGTCGTTTGGTAGAGAAAATCTCCAGTAATAGAAGGCTACTAGGAGAGAACTTTTTATTTTGATCAATTGTCATCTTCTCAACCTAATACTGGGCTAGTGGAACTTGTTCTTAGCAATGTATTGAAATGCTTATGCAATCTGCAGGCTTCCAAGTATCACATTGAGCATATGCATGTCCGGGTACAGTTCATGTAATCCATTGTTGGCAAATTGTTAAAATTTACCAAACATATACAATTTTTAAAAAATAAAATATTTGTTAAATTTCTAGAAAAAATATACAGAATTCATTTTATCAAGTTTGTACTATGGTGCTATAAATAAACAAAGGTCATGCAAACGTTTCAAGTCGGTAAATGAAATGGTATGATATATTAAAATTTGGACAATACAAATGGAAGTTACAAAACTTACTATTCTAAACATATGTTGGGGGATCAAGGAATGTCCCGGCCGTCAGGTGCCATTGCTATGTCAATTCTAGATTTTTGAACTTACTCCATATTAAGTAGGTGCATCTATAATTTTTCATCGAATCTTATACTTACTGTAATGTTTCCTTCTATATTTTGTAGGTGCAAAAGTTGCTCTTGGAGGTCTGGAAACGTCTTCCCACATATTCTACGACTGTTCACAATGGAAATTCAGGCGGAAATTCAGGCCTGACAGGTACGTTGTAAGGTTCCAGTGAAAATTCAAGTGAAAGAAAAGCACACAAACAACAATAAAGTAAAATATTGTTGCCAAAAACTGTCACTTTCCAGCAGTAATTACTGTATAATCTTGACTAATAGAATTCGTTCTTTCCACAGGATTAACAACACTTATATTACCAGCTGCCACCTTGGGAGGATTAGGCTGTGGATACATGTGGTGGAAAGTAAGTTCTTTCTATTATCTCGAGGACTGAAAAAAGCACTTCAAAATATCAAATATATTAGTTTTTTGTTCTCTTGCTATTATTTCGTCCTTACCTCAATTCTTCTGTTTCAATGTGGTTTCTTCTTTATGAATCAACACAAAATTTTGTTTTCGACTCACAGGGTCATAATTCAGTCTGATTATTTCTTTATTTTATTCTCTTGTTTTTTGTTTTATATCCTATTTCAATGCGGTTTCTTATTGATAAATCAACTTTCTTTTTGACTAGGGTATCTCTCTTTCCAACTTCATGTATGTCACCAAACGAAATATGGCAAATGATGTTTCAAGCATGACAAAAAAATTGGAGCAAGTCTCTGCTTCTCTTTCTGTGAGTACTACCTGTGCTTCATTCGATCAGTATTTTTTTGTTTTCTCCTTCTGTAATCTGAACCATTGCAATGGGGAAACTTTTGTTGTACATTCTCGAAGTAACTGACAATCTTAGATTTTTCAGGGAAAGAAAAAAGGTTTTCAGAAAGTAACTGACAATCTTGATTACTTATGTGGAACTGATGCTAAATTGTTAGTGGTGTTAAGCAGTGGCAAATTTGAAGTGCGCCCATTTTTCTTTTTCTCCTCAATCAATATTTCTATAGAAATAGGACTTTTGAACCTTTCATTAGCAATCCAGATGTGGATATTGACAATGATCTTCTACCAATGGCGAGTACATTTGCAATGCATGTGCCTAATGCTAGTCGAGTATATAATCAGAACATTTAGTTACTATTTAACTTACTCAGCTCCTAAAACATTTTATGTGTCTTCCAGGGAGCTATGAGGCATCTGACTCAGCAAATTAACAGGTTGGATGATAAACTAGATGAGCAAAAGCACATTGCTGAAAAAATAGAACAGGAGGTAATACTTCTTGTGCTGTCAGAAAATCTAACTGGTTTTTTAGTTTGATAATGCGAAAGATGAAGCTTAACAGATCTTTTATATCGTGGGTAAACAAGCTGTTGATTTCTTCTCATTTCTTTCTCTTTTTCCTCCCTCTCATTTTATCCCTTTTTCGGAAAGTTTAGTATCTAGTAAGTCACTTCACTCTTTTTTTCTCTGTAAACAATGGCTAGAATGCCAAAATAAAAAAGAGAAAGGATAAGAAAAGAAAAAGGGGAAAAAGAAAAAAGCGCTATGTGCACGTATAAATCCTCAGTGTTTACTGTGTTAGAAGTTAAACCTCTCCTGTCACATTTACCTTCAAACTGTTATAAATATTGAAATATAATCTTAAAACCTAGTTTACTTGTTTTAGTAATTTCTCTCTAATTTTACATTTATACAATAGTTCCCTAATGGAAAATGTAATGAAAGGTGGTTAAGTGCTGATGGTCTAAATGTTGAGGGGGTTAAATATAGGTTTTAGTATCTTCGGCAGTAAAGTGCAAGTCGCAATAAACAAATATGCTAAATCAACTTCCTTTGTTTTTTTTTTTTAATAACATCCTTTGCAAAATTGTTTCTCAAAAATCCTAGTTCCTATTGTTTAACACAGGTTACTGATGCACGCATGAGTACAGGCTCAGATATAAAGGCCATCACTCAATTAGTTCAGAATCTGGTGAGCTTATGTAATTGAGTTACACAGAGCTTGAACTTTTTTTGTTTTTTTTTCCAACCTGGCGATGTGATTTGTTTTTCATGTTAAATACACTTCCTATTTCTGCAGGGTGATAAGATTAGTGTGATGGAAGAGAAACGGGTAGACCTTCCACTCAAACTAATTTCCATGGTTTTACATGTTCTCTTCATTTGTCTCACTTGTTCAGTTCTGCAGATAACTCTTCCGTGTGTAAATCTTATTTACTACCTGTAGGTGTCATATACATAGGTTGCCTGTTTTCATATAGTTTGCAGTAGCATGTTCTTTTCTCTTTACCTTGCTAATCACTACTATATAACTAGATTGGATGTCCCCAAAGTTTTTTTTGCTGGAATCTGGAAGTTTGAAGGTAGCTTTTTTCCAATTAGCCACCCATAACTGGCAACTTAGCCAGAATTCTTTTCTCTTTAGCTGCTGCACTATTTTTTGCAACAAATGTTTGGCCATTCATCAAATTCCGATGATCATATCTAAATTTGGCGGATGTATTGCCTACCATATAACTTAATGATATACTGCTTTCAATTTTTAGTTTGGCACAGCAATAGATTAAAGTTGGTCGACTTACTGGATCATTTCTTTTTTCCTTCTTTGCAGGGTCTGCTGCAACTAGTGGACTCAGAAGAATCGGGGAATGTTGCAAGGCGCTCTGAATCAGGAAATTCTGCGACTCTGGCGCTGATCTCGTCTTGCTAAATGATATTGATTCGGGGTACAGAAAAAACAGCCAGCGTAGAGTTTGTTCTTCGAACCTTTGTGTCTATTTTTTATTGTTTCATATCTCTTTCTTCTATTAATAGGTAGGCGTCTGTATAGGCATATAAGCTCGGCTTGTCAAAGCTGAGCAATTTGTTTAAAATTATTAGGTGGCTACTTAGTTGATTTTCTTCACGCTAGTTATTTTCTAAAATTTTTCTGGGGACAATGTGGAAAATTTATGAATTTTAATCCTCTGTTTTTGGTTGTTCCTCTTAACACAAATTTGTGAATTTTAATCCTCTGGTTTTAGATCCGCCTCTTAGCACATCGCATCCCCTGTCTAAAGCAATAGTACTTTTTTCCTTTTCATTTCTCATTTTTTCTTTTTTCTTTTTTTTTTTTAAAAATCGAGTGAAAAGTACTATGATTTTCCTCATTCGCATATTTTCTTCTGGCTCTCTCTATCTTTATCTCTTCTTTCACCGTAAGCAAATCCATTACTCGAATTCAAATTGAAGAATATACAACTCGGAAGGAAGAAAATCCAAAATTAACGGCCCTTTTTTAATCAAACTGAACGACAGACTTAGTAGAGATCAATTGTGTTTCTGTGATAAGTTATTACTAATCTCCTAATATTAGTGAGTCTGCCGTATGCAACGCTCGCAAACAGTTCCAAAGGGATTCCTCAATGTGAGCTGCGATGTCTTGCAGCTTGAAATATATATTGCCTATTGTCGCCTTAAGAATAGCAAAGCTGTAGCTCATCACCATCTTCAATATAGAAGATGGCATTGCACTCATCACGCAATTGCTCCCTCTCATCCTTTCGCTCCGCTACTTCAATCCCTTCGCTACTAACTGTATTCAGATTCTTCTCCACTAGCTAGCTCTCTAAACATTGAGGACCTCAAAAGCAAATTTTGGGCTGTTGAAGAAGAAGAAGAAGAAGAAGATCTACGGCAAGAATCACTTCCTAAGGGCTGATGTACCATGCACAAACTGTTGGTTATATTCTGAGCTGATCTCGTTGGTCACAAAGGAGGGTTGCAGAAGTTGAAGTTCGTCGGTGAGGCTTTGGTCTTGAGATGTAAAACCGTTGTCGGCTGCTCCTCGTTTAAGCCATTTGATATATGTGCTTAAGTCGAAGTTGATCGAAAAAGCAAGAGAGTTGATCAAAAAAGCCCGCCGCAATGCGTGGATAACTTCACCGGTTTTGCTTGATTATATATAAATAAATAAAATTCGTTAAGTTACTGAATTCACATATAACGTTATTCTTAAAATTTTATTTTATGTTGTATAAGGCGTGAGTAATTTTTTTTTTTTTTTTGAAAGAAGTTGTTATCTATACCGTTGTCGAATATGTTGCAAGTTACTAACAACAACGGCATATAATAATTAAAAAAATCTACAGGAGGGTTCCGAGTAATCCAAAAAAAATAAAAGACGAATGCTCCGCGGATAAATAAAATTTTCACATTTTATAGATTAGACAACTTATATAGTAGTTAAATTTTAAGTTTGAAAGTTTAAGATGTCACACTTATCTTCCTGTGGTTAATGGTATACTGATAAATAAATTTATAATACTTTACATACTAGCATACACGGCGGTATTTAATTATTGAAATAGTACAAATTATGAAAAGATAAGTATAATTTATAAATTTATGCTTATCCAAATTTTTACCAATCTAAAAATATCTACTATGAATTTTTTTTATTTTTTTTATCTCTAAGCAGACCCATTTTTAAGGAAAAAAATTTAATTCCTTTTTTCTTACGTAAAATAAATAACATAATAAAACAAACTTTTAATTTATCTTTACCTCTAAAATAAAAAATATATATACTTATTCAAATTTTGCCAACCGAAAAATATTTATTGTGAATCTATATTTTAATTCAAAATTTGTTTATTTTTTTTAATCACTAAAATAGAAATAAATTCATACTTATCCAAATTTTTGACAGAATATCAATATGCTCTATCCATCTATTTTACATTAAAATTTAAATTTGAGTTTAAATCGTGAATTAAATTTAATTTTTGATTTTGGATATCAAATCTATCAATATATTTTATATTAAAATTTAAAATTGATATTATAGATATGTTTTAACAAAATATAACATATAAATTTATAAAATATTTTATTCTAAATTTTT